>NW_008824900.1:4331261-4377756 GCF_000699105.1 Pygoscelis adeliae | reverse complement strand
GTGGACTGCAGATGACTTTGAATAAGAATTGTATGAGCCCTGGGGATATTTGCTTATTTATTTATTTACTTTTGAGTTTTTTTATAAACTTGTTCCATTTGAATTCGGGAGAACCTTAAATTGGCTGGAAAACTTTTCTTAAACTCGGTGTCCAAGACAGAAAGTTAGACGTGACTGGTTTATAGAACGGTATAGACTGGGTCTCATTTGCATGTCCTGTGCCAAAAAGTGGAAAATTGCAATGCCACAGGGGATGAGCTCATTGCTTAAAAGTTTAGGCTCTAGAGCATGAAATTAAAAAGGATGAAAAGAAAGTGCAAGACTATCCCCCAAATCTGATATTTTACTAATAATCTAATATATTTTAAATAATCTAAGTATATTTTTAAATGGTAATCTTACTAGTGCTAGAAAATAAAAGTTCTGGGTGAAGATGATATAATCTCTGAGAAAAAATAATAATATAATAACATTTTAAAAGTTGCTTGATCATCAAATTCCACTCAGGTCAACTCACTACTCCAGCAGGCTCGGCAGGATATTTCAAGTAAAGATAGTCTGCATATATGTGAGTACTTGTTAATAGAAACATTAAATAAAATACTGCTTCCTTTGACTCCATAAAGACCTTAAAAACCCTTTTTAGTATGGTAAAAAATTGTTCCAATATAGCTTCTAAACGTTCCTCCTTTCTCTCTGTCCTCATGTGCAAGGTGATGTAGAAGATTCCTAAACTGTAAAAATCCATGGGTTCTGGATATACCTAATATGTTTTTAATAATTTGGAATGTGTGAAGAGGTAAATGTATAAATAATCCAAATCCCAAACAGAAGTCTAATTTTTTTCAAAGAAGTGCATATAGTACAATAGGAACTCAGTGACTGAAGTGTGTATGAGTGTACTTGATTACTGAAGCACAAAGAAAATCTAATAATCTACTAATCTAATTCAGTGTTCTAAAGTTTTATTATCTGCTAGTTTTAATATTATTTCAATTAAATCAATAGTGGAGGATTTATATTATCTTCATTTTTCTGTTTATTATATAAATGCTTTTTCTTCTTTTCATTGGTGAATATACTGCTTAATCATTTTTCTCTGGTTAGCCAGGATTGTTTTTCTTGACGGATGTGTTTTCGCAGCATTGATCAGAATATTCAGAGAAGCTCCATTTGGTTCTCTAATGTAGTACATGAAGAACAGAGATCTGAAAAGCAGTTAATCAAATTTTAGTTCCTCCTTAGCATTTTTATTAACTACAGAAGTATTAATGTTTTTCTTTAATATATTCCTTATAATTCAGTTTCTTTAGCCGTTTAAGTAATTTTCTGTTCTTTAAGTGTCCTCCTTTTGTCTGACACTTCTACCACTGAGTTTTGAAATGGCAGACAGTTTTATAGGTGAAATCTTAGCAGTGCCTCACGGAGATTGTCTTGATTTGTGCCATGTCTATAAAAGTGGCAGAAAATGATAATGGCTTTCTCCTACTTTTGGTACATTCTTTTATAGCTGGTTGAAAAATAGAAAGATGTTTAAGCGAGAACTTCTCTCTGACTGTCATTAACATTCAGATGATTCATTTTTTGACACGTTCAGTGATAGTTTTCTGATGGGCCACCATTCAAAATGGCTTACAGCTTCTTATTATGACAATCCAAGTTTGGTATCTTGTTTTCTATTGCCTATTGAATTACTCCAAGTTTTATGTTTTAATCTCACTGCCATCATTGGCATTTGGCTGCATTGCTTTGCAGCTGTTGTCTGGCCTCTACTGTTCTATTACTGCCTTTTAATGTTAGATCCACAAGGTGCCCCGGTTCATGCAAAGGCAAGGCTTGAGACTATACTGTTGACTCAAGGTTTAATGTTAAATGGCTACTGAAATATTCCCATGTTCAAAAGCCAAAGTTGTTTAATCTTTACATAGTGCTGAGAAAGCAAGTGGTTCAATGCACAGCTGTGGGAATAATAATCAATATGAACATTTGAGTCCTAGACCTTAAACAAAAGGATGGACAATCTCATTGTCCATTCTGTAGATTTGTCTCTGTCTGGTTGGCCAAAAAGTACAATGAAGTCCATAGAAAAGTTTCAGTGGCATATCCCTGAACAATCCTTTGCTTAAAAAGGGCCGCCTTCTAGGCCAAGAGCTATGTTAAAGCTTTTGTGACAGGAAGCTCATCAGAAGGTCTTTGGTCCGAGGTGAAGCTTGAAAAAAAACTCCATTCCTAAAAGTTCACCTTACAGTCCTTGAAATATACAAACAAATGCTGAGACTCCTGACTATACTCAACTCACTGTAAAAATCTAACTTTTTTTTTTTTGTTAAGGCTAGCGTAAAGAGCTTTTTCTAGCACTGGCAAAACATATTTGAATGATCATTTTGGCTGTAGTGTAGGATTTGCTTTTGTCACCAGCTGCAGAAATACTGGCCGATGTGAAACCAAAGCTGGCAGAAGCCAGATCTCTAGATGGTCTTCCGGGACATTGTCCAACATGAGAACGCAATAATCAGCTGCCAGAAAACCTCCTAGTTCTAGTAATTCAAAAAGTTTGCAATTCATTTTAGAGAATTTATGTAAGTCTGTTTCCCAGTGCTGGTATTCCCATGATTCTGCAGTGTTCCCATTTAACTTACAAGTTTGCAACCTGCCAAAGACTAATATGTCTGCAACAAAGGTAACAACATCTGCCAATATTTATATTAAGAATTGGGAGAAAATTCTAAATGTGGAGATGTAATTATTTTTCTGTTACAGAAAGGACAACTGTCACACATACACAAGCACACGTGTATGTGCACATGCAGCCAGTTATGCAGAAGTGTAGTCTCCGTTTATGAAGATACCATTATGCAGAGCACTTCAAAATGCAATTTTGCTTAATCTTTAAGCCTTCTCTTGGAATTAAAACATTTAACCTCTAAAGCTGCTTTCATGTGGAGCAATCTCAGTAGAGATTTATCTAATTGTTCACAAATGTTAGTCATTATGTTTAGCAGTGCCCTTTGAAGATACGGAAAAGCATACGATTTGTTCTGAAGGAGACGCAGTTTTCTTACCATCCTTTTCTTCTGATAGCTTCTCACTTTTTCATCATTTTCTCTTTTGAGAGCTTTGTCCTTCCCAAAGAGGATTCTGGTAGGAAAGATTTCCCTCTTCCAAATGTACTCATTGATATTTAATTTTTTAAGTGTTGTCCATTTTTATGGTACCTGGGCAAGCCATGCCAATTTACATGTCAAATATGAGTATAATACCTGCTGTGTGCCTAGAGCACCTGCCACAGATTGAAGCATGCTGAGTGTACCTAGTGAGAGGTTGAAGAAAACATCATACGTTTCATCATAGATTTTAGACAAATCTCTGACCCTTCCATAGAAAGATATTACTGTAGTGTCTCCTGACAAGGGAGGAGTCTGGTTCAAGATATTTGCAGCTCCAAGGAAATTCAGTGATACTTCAAGTAATGATAAATCTGATATGACATATGAAATGGAAGCAATTCCAATTTCTATTTCAGTTGGAAGATCTGTGGGCTGTAGCCTGTGGTCTGTTTACAGCACACAGGAAACACGGTGAGATAGGTGTGGTCCGTGGTGAGATGGGCACGGGAAACATCCAGCGATTCTTTCTGGTTGGATGTGAATGTGCTTTCTATTGGAGAATGCATCTTTTCAGAAACATTGGTGGCTCTTAATAACTTCGTTTATAAACCCTAGGTGATAGGATATACGCGCTGTGGTAATCCATATAAAACCTCTTAGGGCAGAAGGGCATTTGCACAACCCTTGGCTGCTGAATGAGAAAAAGAAACATCAGCAGTGAAAGGCTTCTGTCTGCTTCTGTCATATGACAACCTTATAACCCATGTGCTCTGGATGGCTGTGAGGTTGTGGGGCTTGCAAGGGGTCTGGGGGAAATGTTCTATGTCACAGGGTATTGTAGCAATATCTGCTGCACCATTCCTCTCTGAATAACAAATGAAGCCTCTACGGAGTGAAAAGGAGGGAGCAGGATTTTTTTTTTCTTCTTTCAAGTCACGTATGACAGCAGGCAGCCATCACTGCATATAGATAAGCCTTCGTTGGAAGATGTTTTGCTGCTTTCTGGTTTGCCTTTTCTTTTGTATTGACACTGCTCCCTCCACCCTTGTCCCTTCTGCCTTTGAGCATCCAGTATAGTTTGATTTCTAAGTAATCATGAATCAAAGGCTTAGCATTCAACTAGCAGAGAAATAAAGGAGATGTTTAAGACTGAAGGGTTTTGCAGATCTTTAACCTGGTTCAGGAATGCAGTGATATATTTTTGTATTTTAAGACTGAACAGTAGGAACAGACATGTCCTCATATTATTCTGAACCTGTTGCATGCCTGGGCAGTAGAGGTGGATGATTAAGCCTCATCCACAGTGCTAACTTGTGGCGCTCTGCCATTGTGTTAATACGCAGTGCACACTCTCAGTGATGAAATATGAAAACATTTTGATGGTACTTAGGAACAGGACATAGCAATAAAATTTGCTTTCCACGGTGGTTTACTGCTGTCTCTTGAGCAGCATATGCTAGTGCTTTGCTTGTTTGCTTCATCACTGCCTGTGTTGTTGGGCAAACAGGTTGTCACAGGTAAATCTGCAGATGGTTTTCTTAGCTTTGATCCAATTTATCTAATTTGTAGGTTCCCTGTGACTTCCTCTTCTCCCCTAACTGTGAGACATAGCAATATTAGAGCCACATGAAAAGACTGTGCAGCTCACTTTCAACTAAATTACCCCGAGCATGTAATTATAGCTATTAGTGAAGCACCCTCTGTCTTTCAGCGTTCTCCAAAAAACACCCTTCTCAGGCAAGTTAGGTAAAAAGCCCGCAGAGCTTAGTAGCTAGACAGTTAGACAAGGCGGTCATTTAAGAAATCTCTTGATGTGACCAGGACAGAGTTTACTGCATGCAATAAAATAATATCTTGGCTGGGCAAAAGATCTGCTTAACGATACTGTTGTTTGGAATTCACAACTGGAGAGAAATGAACTGTTTTACAGTTTTTGCAGTGTACTCATCCATTTCAGTAGTGGGGGAATTCAAAAAAGCCACTGGAGAATGTTCAGGACGTTACAGAAAATATCTTTTGAGAAGGTAGCCTCATTCCAGGGATATGGTTAGTTCTCTACTTCATGGTCTGGAATCTGATGGTTCTTTTTTTGTTTGCGGTTTTGGTGGTGGTTTTTTTTTTTTTTTTTTAATTTCAGGTTTAATTTAATTTCATTTAACTGCCAAAAGCTGAATACTTAAAAAGAATTAAATATACAAACCACTGGGGTTTAAATTCTGTAAGGAAACAAGGCTTTTAAAGCAAAATTTATCTTTCTTTATGGCTGATTCCATACTGCGGTGGGATCCTTCTCACTGTTGGCTTAGCTGACAGTCCATGTGGCTGTGTCAGAGTTCAGCACTGTTGACAACTGGCTTGATTAAACATTCTCAAGGAAAAGACTATTCTGTGCCCCAGGACAAATCTGTCTAGCACTGTGGAGAAAGCTGAGAACACCAAAAAATGTAGCCATATAAATGACTTCAGCTCAAGACATTTGTGTTCTTTTCAACATTGCCTCCATGATGGCTTGGTTTAACTGGTTTACTGCTCTTAACTCTTTTGAACCAAATCTGTTAGCTGTGGGTATTGTGGTGCACTTGTGAAGTGGGTACTCTGTGGCATACTTCTTGGGTAATTCAAAGATTTGAAAGTGTTGCAGAGGTTACTGGATGGAAAAGTGGTGACTTTCTCTCATATTTGTACGTCTGCCCTCCCACCTACTTCAAAAGGATTTCAAGCAGAATTTTGTACTGAAGCAGATTTCTTGCAAACTCCTAGCTTTCCTTGCATGTCTTTGCATGAGATGATAGGGAGTGGGCAATTATCTTCTGAGGGATATTTATATAGATACTAGCTCTGTTGCTGCATGTATGCTAGTATATATTAGTTCTTTCTTTGTATAGACTGGTGATCTGAAATAGAAGTGACTGGCAAAGAGAAGTGTCTTAAGGGACTTGGGCATCTTGGCAAAATGCAGAATATTCCATGATATATATTTACCTACCTAACCAACAAACCTTCTACACGATTCCTCTCTTAGGTTTAAGTGGAATTGTTAATTATTCACACTCCTCTTCTCTCTCCTGATTTTACTTTCCTAATCATATTTGCTTATAAGTGTTCTCAAGACAATCATTGCATAGCAGTTTCTTTAGTATATCCAGTAATTCAAGAGGTGTTTATGCAATCTGCCAAGCAGTGTATTGCCCTATGCACTTGGCCTGGTATTTGTTTATAAACCTCACCTTTTGAGCTCAAGCTTGTAATAGCAAATGTGCTAGTCTCTGGAGGTGCAGAGGTTTGCTTCCCTCAGTGTTAGCAGAGGGATGGTCATTGTAGCACACTCGCTGCTCTGGAACATTGTATGGAATATGATGAACATGTGACTTTTCTAGGGGGGTGTTCTTTGTGTAGTCTAAAGAACCAAAAAAGAATACTAAGCAGAGAATAGAAGTAACTACCCAGGTAAAAAAAAATTGTCTGTTTAACAACTAGGAAAAAGTTGGCCATGCTTTGTCTATGCAGATAACAATTGTGTGCAAGGAACTTACTAAACCAAACTTTCTAGTTTGCAGAATAGTGAAATTAAGATTATGTGAATGTGAAACAAGATTTTCTGCAGCAGTACACTTGCTCTATAGTTCTTTAGACATCTTCAGCATATTCAAAAGAGCAGGCCTGAACGCGGTTTTTATGTTTAGTTAACAGCTTTCATGTGTGCTTGATTACTAGTCTTCTGAGCATCTTGCATATCCATAAATATGGTTTCTGTTCCTCGTGGCCTTTGCATAATTTGATGTACATGGAATCTTTTGCTGTACACAAATCCAGGATAGGACCATTTTATTACAACTGCAACTAGACACTACCATAATCTATCCAAAATTCAAGTCCTGATTAGATAAAGAAGTATACAAACAGTGGGAGATACAACTGTGT
Organism: Pygoscelis adeliae; assembly: GCF_000699105.1. Classification (NCBI taxonomy): domain Eukaryota; kingdom Metazoa; phylum Chordata; class Aves; order Sphenisciformes; family Spheniscidae; genus Pygoscelis; species Pygoscelis adeliae. Next base: position 4,370,728 of record NW_008824900.1, on the reverse strand, counting down.
AGATGCTAACAACTAATAGAAAACCAAACCAAAGATGACCAGTTGTTTTACTTGGGAGTTGGTGTTAGCAAGCAGCAAGGGCAGGCTGCTCTAGGATGGAAGGCAAGCCAAGAGTGAGAGCAAGGCAGTGTCCTTGCCAAGTGTGCTGTCCCACAGTAGCCAAACAAGAGCAGCAGAGCAGATCTGGTGATAGTGGCCAGGTTCAGCCACAGTCATTTTGAGATAAGTCCATGGTGACCAGACAGCTTGGTGGTCAAGCTGGGAAGTCAATCTGCAGTCAGTGTCAGGTCCAGATCGGTGAGGTGGCTTGCACAGACATACTTGGAAAACAGATTGTGCAAAGGCCAAGAACCTGAGCCTCAACACAACTCCAAGTGAAAGGGAAGAAGTTCCCAAAAAGGCTTCTTTCAACTCTTTCTTACACTGGTCTTTTCCTGCCAGGCTGACCAAATGTTACACAGCTGTGCTGTATCACCTGGCCCCAAGTGCAGGCAACCAGACACACAGGAGAAGGGGAAGAGGTTGCAAAACCCTGATAATGCATACAGAGGCCTGACAGGTGGAGGATAAATTAATACAAATGATTGAATTCATAGTATAGTTTGGAAACATTCTTGTTCAGTTTCTGCTTCTGACAATGAACCTATTTCTACAATAATAACTTTCTTCATCTCTTTCTCCTCTTTGCCCCTTCTCCATGATTTCTCTTTCTCTTTTCTCCAAAGAGAAAAAAATCATAGATTTTAACAGTTTTCTCCTGACCTTTCCAGCTCAGCTCTTGAGAAACTCTATATTTCGATGTGCTTATTCAACCACGTCTCTAAACAGCCTTATACCTTAGAAGAAATATATTGTCTAATTACATCTACATGCCACAGGCAATTGATGATATTTATTTGGGTGCATAACTGGCCAAAACATTTTTATAAGCATCCCTTATCTCTTGTGCTACCCTTCTCTACAACAAGAAAGAGAAGAAATCTAAACATCATCAATAAGTGAATAAGTCATTAAAACAATAAAATCCCTTACATTTATAAAATAGATAATTCATTTAAGCATCTGCTTTTATAGCAAAGCATGCCTTGCTGAACTGATTGTATCATGTATAGAAGCCGTATACAGTTTTCTTGCCACAAAAAGTATGAACAAAGTCTTTCCAAACTATCTTTTTTTTTCCCTATAATGTTGGTCTCTGAGGTATCTGAATTCAACACAAAATTGAAGTATGTACACCCAAGTAATGCTGATATAGTAGAATGCAGGTGTTATATAAAACTTTTTGAAATGTTAAAATAAGGACTGTGTTTGAGCTGGAGTTAACTAAATTAATCCCGTGAATGAATGACGGATAGCAGGAGAGCAATGAACTACCCTGAACCAGCTTTCACAGCATCTAGAATGCCAAGTAACACTTATCAATAACCAGATCAGTTTCCTATCAGGTGCACTGTAAACCTTACTTGTTGTAGCAAGTCCCCTTGTGAATCCTGCAGCTGGAAAGCCAGAGTTAAGATGAAAATCTTGCAATGACTTAAGAGGTCTGATTCTGGTAAAATTAGGTATGATAAATAAAAGTCTGTTTCAATGCAGACTATGGAATTCCTTCTTTTGCATAGGAAATATATAGGAAATACTGTATTTTTGCATTTCTCAAAAGTACTGCTAAGCCTTCTGTGAGTGATCAGAGCCATATACAATGACTTCTTTCATAGATCTTTTTCATTTTTTTAAAACATTTGCTTCTGTTACAAAGAAAAGGGACTTGATTTGGGGGAAAGGTGAATGTGGAACTAATTTTTGAGTCATTACTTTGAATCCTGCCAAGAACAGTCTTCACCTGCATTTTGACTGCCACTGTGGGGTGGCTTGAGGTTTCCATCACAGTTCCTAGTCACAGGGGAAAGAATATCTTCCTGTAGTTCAGATGGAGGTGGAGTACTGTTTATTTTGTAACTCTAAGAATGGTTTCCACACTCAGATATAGGGCAAGAAATGGCATAAATGTAAGTCCAGAAACTAGACTTCTGTTTTTTTTCTGCTGTGTATGTGCACGCAGCACAAAACCCTGGAGTGTTGCATTGGTCAGGCTGTGCCAATCTTAGAATAGAACAGAATAGACTATTTCAGTTGGAAGGGACCTGCAATGATCATTTATTTCAACTGCCTGACCAATTCAGGGCTGACCAAATTAAAGTGTGTTATTAAGGGCATTGTTCAAATGCCTCTTAAACAGTGACAGGCTTGGGGCATCGACCACTTCTCTAAGAAGCCTGTTCCAGTGAACAGGTAAAGAAGTGATTTCTAATGTCCAGTTTAAACCTCCCCTGGCGCAGCTTTGAACCATTCCCTCGCATCCTGTCACTGGATACCGGGGAGAAGAGATCAGCACTTCCATCTCCCCTTCCCCGCCTCAGGAAGCTGTAGAGAGCAATGAGGTCGCCCCCCAGCCTCCTTTTCTCCAAACTAGACAAGCCCAAAGGCCTCATCTGCCTCTCATAGGACATTCCTTCCAGCCCTCTCAACAGCTTTGTTGCCCTCCGCTGGACGCATTCAAAGACCTTCACATCTTTCTTAAATTGTGGGGCCCAGAACTGCACGCAGTATTCAAGGTGAGGTTGCACCAACGCTGAATACAGTGGGATAATCACCTCTTTAGACTGGCTAGTTTTGCTGTGTTTGATGCACCCCAGGATGCGGTTTGCCCTCTTGGCTGCCAGCGCACACTGCTGACTCATAACTAAGTCAACCAGCACCCCCAGATTCCTTTCTGCAGGTTGCTTTTTGTTGTCTAACTCCAGTGAAACCATATGGTTAATATTTTGGACTGATCTGCTAAGAGCTGGCTTTTCTCATTTGTCTGGGCATGGCTGCTTACCCTGTATGTTAGTTGCAGCCTGTGGATTTTTTCCCCTGTTTCTTGACCTTGAATGAGAATTGTGCTTCTGCTGTCATCATGAATAGTTTTGAGGAGGTACACACAACCTTTTCATCAGCGTACTTGACCACAGGCAGATGCTTCTTCAGTGTAAACCTTAGTGACCTCACCAGGTCTCTGTCTTTTTGAATTCTGTTTACGGTTGGTTGTTTTGGTGTGTATTAATGTTCTCTGTACCAAAATAATAGTAGGATCGAATTATTCAATAGCTGCAGTGTACTTGCCTTATACAAATAGATGAGAACTGCACAGAGAGCCATACAAAGTGTTGCACAAATAATACAAAAGAGGTGGAACACGAATGGATCCTCTGGATGCTTCTTCCTCTGGATAAACAGTACTTCACTAAAAAACTGGTAATTAATCTGCTGGTCGGACACATAGAATCTACTGTAAGAGTCATTATCAAGAGATTCCTGGCCCAAAGTCACCATAGTTATTAATTTACATCTTACTATCAGGAGTTAAGCTGTATGTATTTTAAAAGCCTTGAATAGAGCTGAGCAGATGGAATATAAAAAAAAATAAATAGGAATTTAATATCAACATGAGTTAGTCTTTAATGTCACCACCTACTGTGCCAAGTCCTATGGCTTTGTTACATACATATCAGCTGTTGCAAAAAATCATTTTCTTTAAATACAGAGATATCCCAGGGCTATTTGTAGTCTGGCCAGAATCCACCTGTGGTAAAATACAACTAAAAGATTTGATTCAATAAAGAATTCTTTAAGTAGCTAATCATTTATATTGTTGCTTTCCTCTTAGAAAGAGTTTCTGTTCTGAAATGTAGGTTTCCGAGTAGGGCTGCAGCAAAGTTTTTCTGTTCAGGGTAATGATATGACATACCGCTAGTGGAAATGATGCTGTTGGTTTTTTTAATGTAATTTGCTGGTGTGACCTCTGTTAGAAGACCAAAACCATTCATGCTGTGTTTGATTTGCTGCAAATGTAGTGACAAAGTTGTAACTGTATGATTTCTTACTTTACAAAAAATGGGTTGCTATTATATGTATAATTATGACTGTGTTTTGTGTTGTGACTCCAGATCTTTAAAATCGTGTCTTCAGAGAAGACATCAAGGTTTGTGCTTCATTTTGTCACCTGACAGAGGTGAGAGAGACCTTTCTATTGATGTATCAGTTTGTGGGTCTAGGGGAAAATGAAGAGGATGAGGTCAAGGAAGGCAGGGAGAGAAGAGGGCAGAGCATTCATTGACTGTAAAACCAGAGCTCTGCTGACCGGGGTTTTCTTCCTATGTGAACATGAGCAAGTCATTTAGCTGTGGTTGTATAACCGTGGTTGTAGGAGCCCAAGTTATTCCCAACTTCTGCAGCAGATGCTTACTTGCTGGATCTGTTGTTCAGTAATCATTTTGAGCCAAGGACACTGAAAGAAGTCTGCTTCATTTAGTGTCTGCTTCTCACAGATCAATGTTGTGGATCATTAGCTTCTGTACCACCTATCAGCCAGGTCCAGCTGGTTCAGGAGAGCTTCTTCAATCAGGGAGCACTCTTCTGTTGGCTTTAAAAATGGCTTATAAAGCTGCAAATGCTGGACATAGATTTGTGGATTATTAGCTTGAAATTGGGAATAGGAATATGATACAAACAAATACCATTGCCAAAAAATCAAAATACATTGAAATAATTTAAGTAGTAGAACAGCAGTGTTAAAGTAGTAAGAATTTATTATGCTTCTCTCCCAAAAATCCACAGCACATTTGTAAAACAAACTTGTAAGTTTGTAACAGGAATAAATTAATGATTAAACATTTAACATTAGAAAAATTTCTGCTTTAATAGAGACTCTTTTTAAAATACCCATAATTAGGGCTGCTGTACATACAGGTTTTCAAGTCTTTTTTTATCCATAAATCTTATCTTGATAGAATTGGAGCACTTGGGATGTTTGCCCAGGCCACCTGGAAATCCTTGGTATATCCACCGAATTGTGCAGATGACCTGTTCCTATACAGTAAATTAATCACATTGTGATGTGTTAGATTTCCTGTCCAGATGGGTAACCTGTATAACGCATGTACAAGTTTGGGAAATTCTAGAAAATAATATGCTCTCTGTGTTGAAAAAATACTGTAGAAAGGTCAGTGGATATTATTATCCCTTTTTGCTGAACTGGGAGATGACAGTGTCTCTCATTTCAAAGCTAGGGTTGTATAGGAGTTGGTTTTCTGTCTGCTCTCAGTTCATTCTCACATTTCCTGAGATACGTTAAAGATCTGTTCAAACAACTGTGCAGATAAAAATGCAGAAGAGCTATTATACAAACTAAATGTGCTATATAACGGTATGGTGCATTACCATTATGTAAAGAAAGATACCATTAAATCTTTTATTTTCAACCAATTCACACAAAGGTGAAATGCTGGAAGTTTCTTAAAAGTCAACCCCAAAAAAGGAGGGTGAATTTTTATTAAGCAAGTGAATGTTGGGGAGAATACCCATAGTTATTAATTATAAAGCACTTCTAATATCCTTGAAAGGGGTTTTTTTGGGTTTTTTTTTTTTTTCCTTATGACAGAAAGAGAACATGGTTATCTCAAAAAAGAAATTATTAGACAGGCATGATCAGAGATGAGGGAGCACCCAAGGGAGAACTTCACAAGCCTTTGCTCAGTCAACCCTGCAATGTAGTGCAACCTTGTGGAAGTAACGACACCCGAGAGGCAGAGGCAAGGCATGTCCCAAACTCGAAAGTCTCCAAGTCTTCTTGTAGGTGCAGCTTCATGCTAAAATACTTAAATGTTACCCTAGATGCAAACTGTGATTTGTTGCTGAACTTGCCAAAGCCTATAAATTCTGTATGAAATCAAATGCATTTTTATTATAGCACAAAGATGCAAATATATACAATAAAGATAATTGAGTTTCATTGCTCTGGCAAATGAAAGCAGGCAAGGACTGGTCACTAGTCTGAGCTTATGTTAGCACTAACAGCATACAGGAATCACTTTATAAGGTAAAAAATTAAAAGATTGCTTATAGAAGATGTCACATATTTGATCTGGCTATTTCCTTTATCTCTTAAAATGAATTCTCACTAATATTTAAGGAGTTGCAGACTAGATCAAATAGTCATTTTTTTTTGTTAATGTTTCACATAAAACCCCTCAACTTATTTTCTGATCAGAAAACCTATCAATACTGCATCTATTTAAAGAAATAAGACTAGTGCATTGATACCATCTAACATGAAAAAGATTTGTTGAAACATGGCTGGATACTGGCAAGTGTATTTTTATATTCTTCAGGGAAGTGGGCAACATGAATGTGACAATGACTTGGTGAAGTGATGGTTCAGTGGTTGCTAGTGGGATCAGACTGTGTGATGCAAATGTTAGTTTGATAGATCTTGAGGATGCAAGAGCTGTTCACTCACTGCGGTGAAACAAACGGGTCTGCTTCTTTCTGTGTGGGCAGTGATCCTAAAGTGAGTTTTTGCTTAGGTGTCTATACGTGTGGAGGCCTTGAAGGAGTTTACAAAAAAGTGAGAAGGATTCAGTCTTAGATGGGCAGTGATCCCACAGTCAGAAGGAGAACTGAGATACGTCCAGCTCCAAGGAAAAGTTTCAGTGAGTATCAAAAGTGAGAGGGGAAGCAGTCATCATAATGCAGTGATGTTACAGATATTTGCTTATGACTGAGCAATTATAGTTGTTTTACACTGGATGTCACACTGAATCCAGCAGTCAGCCTCAAATGGCAGTAAGTAGCCAGCTTCCCACTAAAACAAACAGTCATGGCGTTACCCAGGGAGCTACAGAGGCTGTTGCTGCACCTGGCATCCCACGTGCACCAAGGAAATGAAGCGCCTCATGGTGTTGGATGCTCACCTCATTGTGCATTAGCCATTTCTGTGTAGACTTTATCTCTGTAGGCAGATGGTAATTCAGTGGCATCAGAGAATTCACTCCTTACTTGGTGCTGATATTTGGTTTCCTGAAAAAATGAGCATTTAAATTTATTTTTTCAAAAAGAATTATATGCAGGTTTTTGCTACCTGCTTGAGATGTAGGTGGTTTGATGTTATATGTATTCCATACAGGTTGGGGATTTTGGAAAGGTTTGATAATACGTTTTAATTACATTTTACAATGTCTTCTGTTCCTGGATCCTACATTGACTAGCGCACCCAAAATGTCATTGGAAGTAATACTAAGGCTCAGTAAGCAGATCAGAAGTAACGTTCAGTACAGACATAGATATCTGTAATTGTTGTGTTCCTCTTCTGTTCCAGAACTTCAGCAAAAAGATCCGCTTTTGCAGCTTCCTTCACAATTATAGTCTGGCATACAGATGGACCAAAATGATTTGACTTTGTGTTGTAATGCTGTTAGTACCTATTTAAATTCCTGTGCCCAAGGCCTTTCAAAGGTTAAGAAAGATTGCACATGTACTTGCGCGGAGGAGTTGATGTTTGCTCTGAGGGATGAACTGCCAAAGGGCATCCTTTGCAGTAAAATTGAACAAATGGATATGATAAGGGCTGGCGTACTTTTACCAGTGGTTTGTATAGTTAGATTTATCATTTTGTTGTTCCACTGTCGTTGGAGAATATAAGAAAAGGGAAAAGTTGCTTCTCATTGGGCTGAATATATAAAATAGTGCCTGAATGGCTTTCATTAGACATTCTCATTTTTAACCTTTGTGCAGGGAGACAATATGTAAAAACACAAGGAAAAGTTGAATGAAGGCCAATAAAAAAAGGTGAAGTGAATTTTTACCTAGAGGTTTCTTCTAGCAATGTCTGTTTTGTATGTAACCATGTTTGGTTACAGAATTAGCAGCAAACTTGACTACTTGTCATGACCTTTTTAAAACATTTGCCCCTTTCATCCATGTGATGTCTCAATGTCTGTTGAAAAATTTTGGCAGCTTTTCTTCTCACATCAATTTTTTTTTTTTAGGCAGGTACTTGCTGTCTACAAGAACCTGCTGGTGAAAACCTAATTAAAACGTATCCTCTGTGCTGGTAATTTCAGAGCTGGCCTAGCCAGTTTTGCTTTCAACAGATTTTGTATTTTCAGGCTTAAGATAGGCTGCCTAAATCTTTGGCTTCTAGATAACTGTCATCATAAAATAAAAATAAAACTAAGTATTTGAAATTCATATGAGGATAGAATAGAAGCAACTTCTCTCCAAATGATGATTTGTACAAAACTTTATATATAAAATTAAAGCAAACGCGTGTTTGCTCGTTTGAGCTTGCTGACATGCTTTCTGCATGGTACCCGGTACGTGCTTAAGGGAGAACATTTTCTGTGCTCCACTGTTGCTCATGTTCTTACATCCTTCTGTGGCGTGGTATATCGTGAATGCAGGGGAATGAACTAGAAATGGAGGTCAAAAGGACCTTTAGTATCTTGGATTTCTTCCTTCAAGTTTTCTGTAAAATGGGCAGGTTGTTAAAATCCGTTCAGAGCCTGTCAATGTTGCGGTAAAGTGGAAATACATCCCTGCACGTCACCTGGGTAGGTGTGTGTTTGTACCTGCACCATGCTCTGCAGAAGCATCTTCTGCACAGCCTCAGGTATGTGGGGTTACAGCCAAATGGTAGAAGTCACCTGGTAGACATTGTAAGTTTTATTTTTGCTAAAAACAGTGGGAAGATATTGATGTCCAGTGGCTCAGCGTGTATGACAGCAGCATTATATTTCCATGCGTGCGTGTACCTCAGGTCTCTGATCTATGCTAACATCTCATTGCTGTACAAAAGTGACTGTAATGTTACTGCCCAGTGGCTGAATTTTGTGAATTATTGAGCATGAGCTTTGAAAGTATACAGTTGTTAATGCCACCCTTTTATTGATGAATTCTACTTTTGAATGTCATTTACTGGAAATGCTGGCCACTGTGAGAGGGCATATGTGTGCCTGTAAAACCCGCTATGGAGATTGTGCACCTGCATGCTGGGTTCACTTATATCATGTATTGTAGATGCTCTGCTTCCATTTTCATAAACTTTTAAAGTTTCTAAGGTACATGTGCTAAATGCAGCACCGTAATGATTCCCCTCTTGGAATGGATTGATGCTCTGTGTGTAAAATTAGGGGCTTTAGCCACGTACGCAATGAATCCTATAGGTATGCTTAGAAGTGATGATCACTATTAGCTATCAGATTGTCGTCTGCTTAAGATGCCAGTCAGCAGAAGAGTATGAACTTGCTAGAACTAAAAAATACAGTATGGGTGAGGAGCAGGCGTGATGCCCAGGATCCAGCTGAAACTTTTGGCAGATCCTGTATGATCCTGTGAACAGGCATCAGGATGATCACATTAGATCTTGAATACGAGTATCCCTCATGGTGGAAGTGTGGGAGGTGGTTGGTTTAGGAAGAGCTGTGAACAGGGAGAGGGCTTGGAAAAGGCAGGGCCATTTTTCCGAAGAGATCCCCTGGGCAGGAGGAGCCATCGGTGGGAGAGGACAGAGCTGTGCTGCAGGGGAAGCAGAAGCTGTGGAAACAGCTCTGGCAGCACCAAGCTTTTGTGGTTGTGCTCTCCCAGCAGCCTTCAGAAATGCTCTGTGGCAACGGCTTCATTTTCTTTCCTGGTTTTCAATCTGTCCTGGCAATGTGTGCAGGTTGAATAGCCAAATACATTCATCAGGAATCTCACACACAGAAGAAAATGAGTCCTTTCTGCATTCAGTTACCATGTCTGTAATGGACTGGTGAGGTGTTAGAGCAGGGCCAGCTCTCTCTGCCAGAACAAACGACACTTCTGGGCCTGTGGAGCTAACCTGGCACTGTATATTTAGTTAAAGGTTTAGCACTGGAAATGTATGAACAATTACGACTTCATTTCCTAACTGGAGTGCATTTTGTGATTACAGAAGAGAACACACTGAACAGGATTTAGTGTATTTGGGGCTGAAACATGGTCTTATACAGTGAAACCTGCTGTTTACAGAAGAGCTGACTGAAGACAAGACAAAGCAAAGTTTTCACCATAATTGTACCTTCTAGAGTGAGATTTATCTATATTAAAAAAAGCTGCCCAAGTTGGTAGTATGTATAATTCAAAACATCCTTTCAGATTATATAAGTTATTGTCTCTATTGTAAAGCAAAACAAAATGTTACTGTAGAGATCATTTTATCTACTTTCATTTTTATTTATGTGGTTTTTTGTCATTTTTTTTAGTTAGCTTTTTCTATGTAGAGATTTGCTTGTACCTTCTGAAAGTTGGAAATTGTGACATGAAGCAGTTGTAGTGGCAGATGAAATAGAACATGTTATATTTTGAGATAGAATTCATTTATCAGAATGAATTGTTTATTTTACTCATTTATTTATTTACTTATTTTTTTTGTGGAGAAGAAAAAAGAAGATGAAAATGTTCCTGGATACACTGAAGGCTTTTTTTTTTTAAGTTCAGCTATTTATGAGCAAATCTTTCACTGTTCTTCCTTGACTTTTATATTCCCTATAAACTGCTGAGGTGAGTGGTGCATTACTGTTGCAGGTGACATTAGCCACAGCAGCATGAGCGATGTGACTGTCTCTGAAATTGTTTGGAAATCATTGTTTTCCCTTGGCTCTTCCCCTTTTTTCCCCCAGGAAAAAAATGCATAGAATATAACTCTATTTGGGACTGCTGCAAGTAGAAACTGAGGTGGTGTGGATTTGGTTTCCAAGCAGTTTATTATCAGGCAATGCAAAATCTCAAGGTCTTAATTTTTTTTTTTTTAAATTTCTTTTGATATGGAGAAGTGCTCTGTAGATGGCAGCATTGATGAGGCCTTACTTGCTTTCATTCTCAAATGAAAAGCAGCAAAAGAATGGTTAACTGAAGGCATTTTCTTAGTAGCTTTTTTATAAAAATATAGAAGTAGCACTTGGCATTTTGCTTACATAACAAATTCAAGTTGCTTCATAGTCCAGTGACTTAAGGTTCATTTCAAAGCTATAGCTAATGTAGGTAGAAGTTTTTTGATAATTTACAACTTCCACTTTAAGTGGGACACATTTTTTTCAAACTGCACATGATCATTTTATTTGTGAGACTAGAAGCAGGCATTAACCAGATCAGTTATTGGTCCTATTATTTGGGTAGCTATATTATGTAAGATTTTCTGGCTTAAACTCCTTAACTAGCTCTACATACTGTATGATCACAGGCATCATTATTGTTCTGCGTACTCCTGCTTGCTGAATTCTTCTATACCTAGTGTTTTCAGGCATTCACACATCCTATTTTTTGGCGAGCAATAGTGAAAGTCATTCTAAAAGCCTAGATCTTCAATATGCTGTTCCCCTACCTCCCTACCTTAAGACATTTCTCTTGCTAAGGATCGAATAAGCTTTTTAGGAAAAAAGAGAGTACTCGTTTAGTAACATACCATACTAACTCAGAAGCCACAGATCATGTACACTGAAATTATAGGTCCTTGTAGTAATTCTAGTTTCATCACTCTTTGTCTCTCTGCATCCAACCTTAGCTTCTATCTGTGCTGGTCTTTGATGAAGCAGCCACAGGATTTTGTAAGGGCACAAGGAAAGTGAAGTTTTAAAGGAAGTGATAGCATTCCTTTAAGCATAGCATGCTTAAAATATGTTGACTAATTAAATAGATATTTACTTAAAAGGTGCATGACACTGTGAGATGTCTTCTTTATATCAGTCATATTAGCCTTTTCATTTGTCTTGAAATCTATACTCAGGACTCCACTCGGCTATAATATCAGTGGTGCATCCAGCATTTACTGGTGGCAATGACGAGCAGCAGACTGAAGTTAGTAAATTTTCCTGTCATCTGTTTGTAAGAAACAGTTATATTCTTCTTGGTGTCATCTGATTCTGTCTATAGGGTAGGGAACAACGGTGATAGTGTTTGATGTTTTTTGGGTCATCCGAACACAACTATGTTCTTAACATTTTTTTCTAAACTTAGAGTTATCAAAAACTGTTGCTGCTTCTGTTCTTTTGGATGCTTATAGCTCCAAAAAGCTGCACCCTTAAGTGTGTGTTGGAAAAAATACAAATGCTGAAAAGATGAAGCTAATTTTTTTTTCTGGTTTCAAGCTTCAAAATTTGCAACCGCTTATATTCACACATTTTTATTTTCAGGGGAGAGTCTTAATTATTGTGCATTAGCAGTTATACTTGCTCTAAAGTATCAGAGTTGAGAATGTAAATGAAATAACACTTAATGGAGTTGGAGGTAGGAAAGTGGTCAGAGTTTTATGATTAAAAAATTGTCACTTGGCTGTAAAATCTGATATGCATTTGTAATTCATTTGATTGTTTTCCTCAGTCATTTCTGATTTTCAGTCCATGAATTGAGAAATACAGTCTTGATACTCAGGCGTGTGGGCTGTATGCAAAGCCTAAACCATAGCTGGAAGTTAAGTGTTGTGTCAGTTCTCTAGGTCTGCAGTCTGGACTTTAGGCCAGTTTTGAACATGAGTGCATGTTGCTCAGTACATTGGTTTTGCCCCTGGAAAAATAAAGATACTCCTTACCTTGCGGGGTATCAAGAATTAATTCATATTGATAAAATTGCTTTGAAACCCCAGACAGAGAAGAGTCCGAAGACTGTCAGAAAACTGAAAAGTATTAATTGTTGTTGCAATATAAGCTTTAATACTTTAATCACTGATGAAAATGCTTAGAGTATGAGACTCCCTGAGAATGAAGTAGGAATGTTCTTGGCTTGCTAGCATATTAACATGCTAAACAGTCTGCTTATACCATCATTTGCAAGTGAGGCAGCCTAGATATTAGCTTCAAATAAGAAAAAACTTGTTTTGATGACTTTTCAATCAATGAGACAAAATATAGATATGAAGGTAAAATCAATATAGTAGCAGCTACACTGCCACAGCACCACAGAATGGACTGAGTAGCAGTGATGTACAGAGATTAAAAATGAAAAGCCTCTTCTTCAGATATGTAGAAATCACTACTACAAAAGGTGTTAATGAACTTCTATTAATAATAAAACAGGACTTAGGATTTCATCCTAGTACTGCTTTGATGCCTACGTGGACTTTATGACAGTAATTTTGAGGAAAGATTTAACTTATAGTGACTTTTTTTTTTTGCCAAATTAGATCTAACATAATTTGGTAAGTCATAATGTCTTCCAGTTCAGAGCAGATATTGGATGGATACTTCATTCGCTGTTCCATTTCTATCAACTGCAATGAAGTCATATTATAAACTCTGCTTAGTTTCTGCTGTTAGTTTCTGCATTATGCAAACTACTAAAAAGCGATATGAATTAGGGAAGAAACTTTTATGTACAGTTGAAGTGACACAAATGCACAATCCAAAAATAAACGAACTTCAGTTGCCTATTGTCATGTTAACTTTTTAGTTTTTACATGCTAAAATCTAAAATGTTTTATTAATAAGTTCTATTTTTTTGTTAGTCTGTTGTGTTCATTTTAGTTTGCATAAGCCTTCCTGGCTTGGAGATCAAAGGTTTTTTAGGTGATCGCATGTACATTAGAGCAGAACATTTGCACTCCTGGCCTTTTCCTCTGAGACTACATGCTACCCCAAGTAAGTTTTGAAGCGTATGTTGGGAGCTGGATTTATCAGCTTAAAAATGAGCCAGCATCACACACTCTGCATAGTGAAGTCCTCTTGGTATACTGTCCAGATACAGAAGGAGCATTAACAGGCCATATTTTCTCATCCAACCCTGTATATTCTCCTGAAGTCTGACCCGCTCTGGGGTCATTCAGTTTTGGACCTTGTATCTACATAGCAAGAGGTGTTCTGCCCAAGGGATTAGGTGCTTGGAAGTGCATTGAGACCTTCAAATTTTTCTAGTGGAAAGTTCTGGTTCAACTGGTCATCATCAAAAATGTTTTAGTTTTTGTCTAGTAGGCTAGTGATTGCCTCTTTCTAAGTTTTTTTGGCGTGGCTGAAGTATTTCAAGTAAGGTCATAGGAGAGAAACAACAGGGAAGAGGAGGAGAATCTCAGAATGATTCTAGAGAGAGCGCTGGCCCTGTTAAAGTACGTGGTGCTCCCTCTACATACCTTGCATGATTTTAAGGCAAAAGAAGAACCCTCTAATATTAGCAGAGCTAATTATGTAAATCAATTAGGATGGGATTTACTGAAATGGCAAATGATTTCAGCATGATTAGTACTAAGTTACTTAGGCACTAACAGCTTTCTGCCATTGTTTCCTCAGTGCTATACCAGTATTATGCACAAAACCGACAAGCTTTTCACCGTGATGATGCTTGCCCTCTGCAGTACGAGGAAGGTGCAGTGGCTGTGAATCGCCCTTGTTCTGTGGGGCAGTCCGGCTTCCACAGTTTCACAGTTTGCCTCTCCTGAGATGGGCTTACGTTATTTCTTTTTTCATATTTCCTTTCTATTCTTTCTACTCTGACCATGTTTTAAATCATACGCTTCCTTGTTACTTTAGATATTTTACCATCACAGTGATTTAATGGACTGTAGTAGAGACCAGGACCAAGAGGCATTACTCTAAGTGACAGAGCATTAGAATTTAGATCTAGATTTTTAGCTCCATACTCAGTCCTTTAAGTCACTGCATCTTGAAATACAGCTTAAAATAGCTATTAAATAGGGAACAAGACAGTTAATGTAGATATTTAAGGCCCCTGTGGAATGATGGAGATGGAGGAAAAAGGAAACTGGGGCTCTGTAATGACGTGTCACTCAGTGTGACGCATTTCTCATGGGTAAGCATGACAGTGAAGGGCTGCTGACACCCCAGTGGAGGACTAGGCTGTCACAGGGCATGTGAATACCGTGACAGAAGCAAAGGTTTTGTCCATCTGTTTGTTGCTGTCTCTGAAATAAATTGGAAAATTATGGACTTTTACACTTGGTAGGGAAATAGGTATAAGAGAGAAGCTAAATTTTCATCTGTGACTCATATTACTCTTCTGTCACAGCACAGGGGAGGACTTTTATGCCAGAAAGAGCCAGATGCTGCCATTTCTCAGACTACACAGCTTCTTTCAATATAAAATGATGCATGAAAATGTTATATCTTGATAATAGACTCTACTTAAATGTGAAATGTGTCCTTGGAGCTCATTTTCATAGTGCTGTACTCTTTCTGTGCAAGAAATCCTTTTGTAAAATAGCTCAGGCTTCCATTAGTGCTTCTGGACCTTCTCTCCTGGAACAATTTTTTTTACATATTAAGCACTACTTATGAAAGAGGTGTGGGATACCTTCACTTTTAAGTACATGCCTTAACACACTGACTCTTGAATTTAGAAGCTGGTTTGGGTTTAAGTTGTTTTACATCCTGCTTAATAATTTTCCTGAGCACTACCTATTGGAATCTGTGGGGAAAAAAAACCTGAAATACTCATGCTTCTATTTGAACAGCTAATTTAGGAAGGTAGGCATTGCCATGTTTATACCACAGCGCAGTAAGTTGAAGGGTTTTGTATGGGTTTATGTGAAGGTCTCAGTCTTTCATGTGTCCTTTAGAATAAATCCTCTAAAAATTGTATCTGATAGCAATGAGGGGATAATTTAATATCATTTAAATAAGTTGATCATGGTGAACCTTTTAAGTTGTTAGCTTTCATCATCCCTTTCTATTTAGCTGGACAGCAGTAACACGTAAAAGATATGCGGTAAGAAGCTGCTGAAGTTCTTTTGGTTTTAAAGGTCTCTCATTTTTCTTTGCTTATTTTGGCTACATCCTTGATGCCCACACTCAAGACAAAGACTCGCATCAGAATTTATCTTTAATTAGTTCATCAAATTGATGAGGTTCTCACCACTCATAGCAGTGCAAAGCAGTAGGACAGGGTTTGCATGGCCTGACAGGTGCAAGCATTAATTATATCTTCATTAAAAGATTTAAAATTTTGATGGGTATTACTCTGTAAGAAACGGGACAGTTGCGTTGATATGTGTCTTAGATTGCAGATTGCATGAAGTAACTTGGAAAGAACGGAGGACCTCCGGGCATTGAAGGAGCTGAGGTTCTGACCTTGTTCCTGTTCTGGACCCCCCAAGTAACAGAGAGATGCTTTAGCCAGCCCATGTAGTTCTGTGTGCTTGCAATAGCACGTTTGAATAAAGTAACATGAAGGAAATAGGAACACAACGGCTGGATTATCTCTTGCTGGTGACTCCAGACCACTCTGCAGTGAACAATTACTATGCAGCTTTCTTCTGGGATTGAGAGCTAGATAACGCTGCGCTTCTTGATGTCAGTATTAGCCTTTCACATCAGTGAGTCCTGAAAAGACTTCTACTACAAAGCTGAGACTGCTGAATCACTTCCAATTAGAGCCGATATGATGTTAATTAGCCTGATGCTGCTTGGTAAGCTGTTTAGCACTTTTGTCTCACTTATAATGTGCTAGGGAACTCTGACTTTTTCCTTTGAGTGAGCCAGTGAGTTTCTGGAGCTGGTAGAACTGCCTTGAGATTTAGTCTGATTATGTGAGGACTGAGTTCAGCCAGGCAAAATTTCTCCTCATTGGGTATTTCGCTTGTGAAGCCCTGTGATCCACAGTAAAACAGTCTATTGTTTATATAAGTGGCAATTCCCTGTGAAATTGTCACAAAACACTAATGTGTTTACCTACATGTTCAATCTTGAAAAAAATTAATATGGAACTGTGTGTGCAAAGCAGCTGAATTAATGTTTTTTTCATTCCACATTTCCTGTGCTTTTAGCTATGCGAGTTCAATATAGCTTTAATTGCTATGTATGTATTTTTTGCATATATTCAGTCTTTTATAGAGGTGGTAGATATCTTGGAGTTGGCACTAGCACTTAAGATGATGTTACCTGGTGAAAAAATGTGAAGCACCTTAAATGTTAGCAGCATGAGAGAAGCTTAAACACTTAAACTAGTTGAAATCTTTACATTGTGCAGGGTTGTAAGGCAAATAAATTACTTAAGTGCTTGGATGGCTGTTCTGTCAACTTTAAATTGCTATTGTTTGGCCTGAGCAAAATCATAAGATTACTCCAAACAGAGAGCACCTGCTCATTCACATGTGATCACCTGGAATGAATCTAGGAAAATAATGTGTATATGATATTATGTGAGCCTGGTGTCTGAAACTAGACCGATACATTGACACACGTTCCCTAACTGAAGAAAAGAAACTAACTTGAATTCCAGCTGTCTACTAAAAAAAAAAGTTCCCCCATCCTCATCTATAAAATAATAAATATCTATTTTTATATTCTCTGTGCGTAATGGCCAATAGCTATTCCATATCTTTAATATGAAAGATGTGGTTTTTTAGGCTTTTATATAGGTATTATTAACAAAGCGATTTCAATAGTTCACCTGTTCGATTCATCTTCCTGGGCAATTGTTTGACAGTACTGTCTTCTCAACCTTCTGAAAAAACCTTCTGGCGTTTTGCTCAGAAGTTCAGATGAACTTACACATAGAGCAGAAACCTCATATGACATGTCAGCCCTGGGATGGCATTTTGATATGTATTTTTAGAAAGCTGTGCTTGTCTGAGGAAATGTGGTTTAAATATTGGGAAGCTTTTTCTGGTCATCAGCTAAATCAGTACTCTTGTATTTTTAATAGGTAGATGTGTAAGAATCAAGGAGTACCTGCTGATTTGTTAATTCATATCAGTTTGTATATTTACATGTAATTTGAAAACGTTTGGTAGCATGTTAATGGAAAAGGCTCAGTAACTAAGCATGGAAGCAGTATCCTCAGCTGAGCACCGAGTACAGTGAACATTGTGGTTTCTATTTAATTAGCTTTAAAATGTCTTAGCCTTGAGGGAACTATGTAAGATCCCATAAAAATACATACTTGATAGATTAATAGAGCTCATGAATTTTGAATGAAAAGACATTGGTCCTAGGGTGCCTTTTTTCTTAAAAAGCTTTATTAAATACCCAGGAATGGTTTTGTAGCACTGACAGAGTAATTTGGTCCATTTATCCTCAGTAGGTATTTTGGTTTGGATTGGCATGTCTCTTAGTTGAGGCCTGTCACAGAATCGCCTGGTGAAAATGAGAACTGACATTTCACGTGACCATACTGATAACTGTGACTTTAATAAAACAAAGATCTCAGCATTGCCTCCTTTTGAGAAAAAGAAATAATAATCATTAAAAAACCCACTCTAAAAGTTTCAGTATGCACTACTATTCAGCAGTCTAAGATTATAATTTGCACAAACATTGATGCTGGTGATCAAAACCCTTAAATTGAAGGAATCCTGGAGAAAAAGCAGCCGTAATCATTGCCTGTTGTGGTGCCACTGTTCATTTTGGACGTTTTGCCCCGTGCTTCTGAAGATGCCTGAACAGAATGTCCATTTCTGTTTTGCAAGAGCTAAATTGTACAAAATTTCATGAAGTCTCTTTGGTTTTGAGAAAACAGCACGCTCCAGTTGACCGATGGCGCAGTCGAAACTTTCCCTCTGAGCTCTAGCGCTGGTACCTGTTGACCTGGCAGCTGCCACCATTGCTGGTTGTCCTTGAAACTAAATAATCACTTGCTTCTGATGCATTTCTAGGTGGAGATCTTGGCAGGAAAGAATCGGGTAATCTGGCTCTTAGAAGTAACTTATGTAGAAGCTGTGCATTTGCAGTTATTAATGTGATGGGATGGGAGAAGAAACAGTTCTGCTGGGTCCCAGGCCCGTGCAACAGTCATTAAAGTGGTTTTCTCTTTTAGTCATAACTCTCTTTTTTGATCATCTTATTTTCTTAGCATATTGAGCCATTTATTTGAAATCCTCTTTCTAAATTATATTTCTCCTGGGGAGCAGGGATATAAGCAGAAAACTCATGAGCTTAGGAAAAAGAAACCCTGAGTTATTACAAATAATCTAAATATTGCATAGTGGATGCTTTCTCAAGGAATCAGATCGGTATGTGGAAGGTGAGCAGTGCTGGGCTCCTGGTACTGTTATAAGTATGAAGTTTTGTAAGGTCATATTAGTCATTTAAACCCTCTGCCTCAGATTAATGCCACTTTTCCTTGCTGACTCTTACGAGTTGTCTTTATTTCATTTGTGTTTTTATGTACAATGCTGAAAGAAATTCTCTAAGTTCACTGCTTTGCTTCCTTTATTTCATTCTCTGCTGAAAAATGCAATAGAAGTAATTTTATTAAAACAGTCTAAAGGGCATTACTCACGTTTCTGTAAAACTCCTGCATATTTGGAATTCTGCAGATAAAACATAGATACTATAAATAAACTTGGTGTGGCAACAGCTAAATGTGCTGCAGGCCTGGTATATCTGTGTTGAGGATGGGCTCTCAAACTCCAGGCTTTATTAAAGGGGAAGCCTGTGTAACAGGGGGATGCTAACTTCTGCTGTTGTCAGATCTGATGGCGACTGCTGTAAAGAGCCATCCAGCATGGAGCACAGAATGGTTAAAAAAAGTGGCTTTTCAGGGAGCTACCGTTTTCAAGCAGTCTTTGTTGTTGGCTGGGCAATTCTCTAACTGGCATGGCAGTTTTTAGTAGCAGAGTAGAAAGTGAGATTTGTGCAATATCAAGTCACATCAGACTCTTCTGCTCAGATGAAGTTGGGGAAGACTCCAGGATGACAGGTGTTGCACAGATTTTATCAGGGTCTCAGTATAAATAAGCTGGCATTTGCTGGTAGGGAGAGACAAGCAATAAATAAGGGTAGTGAATTCCCAGAAATATTCTTATCAAATTTAAATGAAGTGACAGTGTTTGCTAACTGAAGATGCTGAGTGGCAAGGAAGGAAATCTGTTTTAATCTCCTGTTTTCATCCAGGTGTGGTTCTGTATGTTTCCTGCTGTTGTGTATCAAATATCCGAGTGGAGCCTGAAGACCATCAGCTGATGTGTCCTGTCTAGAGCTCACTCATGTAGTACTGTGAAAGCACTCATCTCTTCATCAACTGCAATCATAAGAAGATTGGTGACTGAGAGCAGGGCATGTCTTAGTGCAAAAAGGGCACAGCAGAAAAGAGGAAAATGCGAGATGAACCTAAAAGGCCCGTTCTGGTAATTTGCCTAAGAAATAATGTCTGGTCTTCAACTGTATTTGTAGCCAGAGCCTGTGTCTTTTCAGAGCGTTGGGGTGTTGATGATTTTTTTTTTTTTTGTGAGAACTTGTTAATAGTTTACAAGTTGAGTAAAAGGGGTTTGTTTTTGTTTGTTTGTTTTGGGTTGTTTTGTTTTGTTGGGTTTCTGGTGGCTTTTTTTTTTTTCTTCCCTATTTTAGGCTTGAATGAGTTTGGATGTAATTTCTCCCTCAGTCCCATTATTCTTCTTGTATATGTTAAGGAGTTTCAAAGTCAATGTCTGATTGTTGTATACTGGATACTTGCCACAACATGATCTTTTCAGTGTCTCCAAAACTTTTTAATTACAGTGACACTTTCAGATACCTTTTATTACAGTACGCAGCCAACTTTTTTTTTGTGAAGAAATTCCTACCAATCTTTTTGGAGACAATTAAATGTGCAATTAGCAGAACTTGGCTTACAGGCTGCCGTACAAGAACTGTGCAGTACTCTGCACCAAAATGACCTGTTAAGATTAGGGGGTTTGGCATATTTTCTTTATTAGGGAAAAAAAAAAAGCGCTGCTTTTTCTTTTGGGGAATTTCAGCTGTAAGTGAGTAGCAGTAGCTGAGGATTGAAAACCCAAACACCACAATAATGGGTTTATATTCTTGGTTGCACTGCACAGTACAAGAACAGTGAGAATCCTCAGGCCAGGTCTGAATGAATCACTCGCAACTCCTGAAATCATGAAAGATAAAACACTTCATGTACTATATAAAGGCTTTATTAATGGACAAAGGTGCTGAAAGTATAGGAGGAAGAGAAACACAGGATTGAAATTCAAGATATTTTCTGAAGAAGTGGGAGACTTCCTGCTCCTAGTTAGGTACTGGCTCAAAAATGAGTATCTGTTTGGGCAAAATAAAGAAGTCATTTGTGCTTCAGAGGAAACCGTCTTAAAGATGATAAAGCAGTAGCAAAAGAAGTATGGCAGGTGTAGGTAGAGACTACAAAAAACCATGTAAAGAAGGGAAGCGATAGCAGTTTCTCCCCACGTTCCATCCTCCAAGAATTGCACAGAAAATTACAAAGTCAGTCTCTGCTGGTGGTGTGGAACTGCTGTAAGCTGGGATAGTGGACAGTACTTTATTTCAACAGCTTTCCCGAGGCAATTATGAAAGTTTCAGAAATACCCAGACAGACCATTTATGCACTTTCTACATAAATATTTTTCAGTTTAAATAACTTTAATGAATATTAGTTATATGAAAACATAAAAATGGAATGTGTGACAATTATGAAAATAGAGCACTTCTTTGCTAATGCGCTAATTTTTCAGCAGGGGTGCTCTAGAATTTTGAGATTAGTTTTTCATCCCCTCAAATTTCTGATGGGATGAGAAGAGGTCTTCCCATGCATCTGTATGTTTTTAGTATCTATTTTATTAGTCTAGGACCAGCTATTTTCTGGGCATGTCTGCATAGGGCAATGCCATACCATGAAGGGAGACCCTAACTGCTGTGAGTGTCAGGTGGGTAAAACTACTTCAAAAGCTTTCCTGCCCCTCCTTGATAAGGTCTTCCAGGCAGGGGCTCTGCTGTGTTTATTCCTCCTGCCTTCCATAGCTGATTTTGATTTACAATTGGTGTAGTAATTACAGTTAAGAAGATACGGAATATTTTTAGTCTTCTATCATTAGGAATCAAACACACAGTTTTCAAGAGAGGTTTATTCTCTTAGCGGCTACTTATAATTTACATCTATTTTGCAGAAAACAGATAAGTTAAAAACAGAAGCTTTCATGGTTTAAAAATGTAGTCAGTCAGTACAATCAGGAAATTATCAGTAGAGAATAAAAAGCACTTTGTGTAAATAATGCATTTTATGCTTGAGGGTGCAGAATAATTAAATAAGGGCATGAAGTTTGATAACTGTCTGAATCTACCAAAGGTCCAATTATATGTAACTAGCACCTGAAGCAAAACAGAGCAATGGAAGTTTCCTGTGATTTGACAGTCCAAAAATCCTGTGCCATATTCACCTAAATACAGGATTATTTTTACATCGTGAAATAGTTTACATAGGAGGTAGGAACCTAGTCACGAGGATGTTGTCAGTATATATAAAGTACATCTAATTTTTATAAGTGAAAATCCTTCTTAGTTTTATTTATGACCAGTGCATGTGTTGGGTACAATCAGTTGCTTCTGGATAAAGGAGATCACTTGGTGGACTTTGTTTCCAAGAGATTCATCTATATTTCATTTCTGTATTTCAAGTTTGGGCATTTAAGCATTCCAGAAATGAAAATAAAAGTACAACACTTTATATTTTAGGTTAAGGAGCAAGTAATTTGTACTGAACCTTCTGCTTGAGCTGATGCCTCTGGAGAGAGAGAGAGAGAGAGATATTTTTTTTTTTTTTTTTTTTTTTTAGTTTTTCTTTTTTTTTTTTTTTTTTTTTTTTTTTTTTTTTTTTTTTTTTTTTTTTTTTTTTTTTTTTTTTTTTTTTTTTTTTTTTTTTTTTTTTTTGGAGAGAGAGAGAAAGATTTTTTTTTTTTTTTTTTTTTTTTTTACTTAGCTTGTCATTGTAGGTGGGCTGTGTTTCTTTGTTCCCCTCCAGAATATTTTCTTCTCTCTTCTAGTCAGCAGTCTGTGTATCAGTAATAAGCAGTTTTAAGCTATAGCTGACTAACAGTATATTTACCATTATATGTATATACATTTGAGTGAATGGACTATGTCAGCAATGTGTTTTGATGCTGGGAAAATTCACAGCAGCTAAACTATTCCCTGAGGTGCTCCTGCACCCTGTGAACTGTGGCATGTTGACAGTAAGAAGATAGATGCTTTTCTATAGCTTTTATCCACAGAAACTTGTATTTGTGATGATTATACATGGTGGTTAGGCCTATGTTTTAAGTAATTTCACAGTAGACTGATAAAAATGCATCTCCTATATAAATCATTCTCACTATAATAAAAAAGAATTAGGTTATGAGTACATTTGTAGTATTTTAGGGGCACTCCTCTACTGAAACTTGGGACATGCAGACTTAATGAGAAATGGCAGAAGTATTCGGAAATTTTTGCTCAGACTTTGAAAAATAATAAGGTGAACTCATTCATATAATGATAGTGAAATACTTATTTGTGATAGTGAAATACAACAGCTATTCATGAGCTACATAGCAGTTACTAAGAAGACACTTAAAAATCAGTAGCTCAACATATCTGACACCCAAGAAGTGGGCAAGGAGTTCTCTGTAGTGTTAAAGCTAAGGGATTTTGTTTGTTTTTTTAAAATAAATTGTGGAGCACTAATGTGCTGGTTTTGGCTGGGACAGAATTAATTTTCTTCATAGCAGCCAGTATGGGGCTATGTGTTGGATTTGTGCTGGAAACAGTGTTGATAATACAGGGATGTTTTCATTACTGCTGAGCAGTGCTGACACAGAGTCAAGGCCTTTTCGGCTCCTCACCCCACCCCACCAGTGAGCAGGCTGGGGGGGGCACAAGAAGCTGGGAGGGAACACAGCCGGGACAGCTGACCCCAACTGACCAAAGGGATATCCCACACCATATGGCGTCGTGCTCAGCACATAAAGCCGGGGGAAGAAGGAGGAAGAGGGGGGACATTCGGAGTGATGGCGTTTGTCTTCCCAAGTCACCGTTACGCGTGAGGGAGCCCTGCTTTCCTGGGGATGGCTGAGCACCTGCGTGCCCATGGGAAGTAGTGAATGAATTCCTTGTTTTGCTTTGCTTGTGCGCACAGCTTTTGCTTTACCTATTAAACTGTTCTTATCTCAACCCGCGAGTTTTCTCTTCTACTCTTCTGATTCCCTCCCCCATCCCACTGGCAGGGAGTGAGCGAGCGGCTGTGTGGTGCTTAGTTGCCAGCTGAGGTTAAACCGCAACAACTAAATATGTACATGAGAGGGCAAAGAGAATGGCCTGGGGATTTCTTGCCTAGCCTTACATCAGTTCCAGGTAAAATAGCGGAACAGCTGATATGTGACTTGATTAATAGAAAATTGAGAGTAACGTAATTAGTGTCAATTAAAGTGAAAAATAAGCTACTTTTAATTTGTAATGAGATTAAAAGTAATAGTATTGATTAAATATATTTCTGCAAGACCTTTAATTTGGTTATGCTTGATGAGTTTTTGAGAAAAGTTACACAGCATCCAGCAGTCATACATTCAGTTGACTAACAACATTGATATCCTACACACGTCCATGACAAAATATAATTCCAAATGGAAATCCATGTTCAGTAGACATACTTCTAGCAGGCCTGGGACTAAATATTAAGCTGGATATCTAGCACAAAATTATGGGCACATGTTCAGAACGGTGACTCTGACTCTTAAGACAGTTTACATTTGCTGATTATCCACCAGAAACTCCAATGTTACAGGTGAAAGAGCAAATACAATCTTATTACCAGTGGGGGGGTTCTAATTAGGAATAGTGAAGCTGTTCCTGGCCAAGGGTAACTGCTATAAGAACTGACTGTCCAGTTCTGGTGATAGTAATGAGGAAAGCTGTTGGGGGGAAAAAAGCAACCAGCCAACACCTTTCTTTCCCACAAGAACCATGAGGAGACTTACAAAAATTGGAAACATTGCTTCAGCAATAAATCAAAAGATATTATTTTATTTGCCAAGATAAAGTGAGCTGGTGTCTTGACCACAGTACGTAATTAAATGGACAACAGAACCTTCTCTTCAGTTGAGTAACAAAGATTTGGGATGAAGGGTATTTGAGCTTAAATTTTTACAGAAGACAGGCAAGTTTTTAACTCAGAGTGATTAATTATTGGAAGATTTTACTAATGTTATGGATGGACTGAGATGGATACTCCTTCACTGAAAATGTGAGAATCTAGGTTCGTCTCCTTTCAGAGTATGTAATGTAGTCCCAGTAGGAAGAAATTCAAGGAAGGACTATGTCTGCCAGAGAAAGCGTACTAGGTACCAGTGGCCTTTTCTGGGCTTCAGATAGACATGTCTTTTACAAAACAATGATAGCACGTTCTTTGGTCCAATCTTAGGCTAGAAGGAACCCTGCATAATATCAGTATTATGTAATAGATTTGTAGTCAAATCACCTATGTGCAGTGTTGTCAAACTTTTTGGTATCATGCCTAGGGCAGTGCTTTTCCTTGACTGTAATGATAGGATAGCATTTGGTTTCCCTTGTTTTCTTTGTAGTGTAGCTTCTTTTCATTTAAGCTAATATTTGGAATCTTCTTAATTGTTGTCAGTTTACTATCATTGAACAATAAAGACTTTACAGAAAATGGAAGATATTAGAGAACTCTTGTTTCTTTGTGTCTGTAGGGTGTTGTAAATTTGTCAAATGACTTCACCTTGGATTTATTTGTATATTGTCTGTATACGGAGGCTCTGGCTTCATGGTAAGTTGTTTTTGATAGCAATACAACATAAAGCATGCCTGTTTCCTCACCTTCCCCCAGACATCTGTTGTGCCAGCACAATGTTTGTATGGCTGTGCCATGAACCAGATCAAGCAACTGATCTAGCTTTTAAAACAACCTTGTAAAGACTACATGATATTTGGCCTCTTTCCAAAATGTGAATGAATTTCAAAAGGCAGCGACTGTGGAAAAATGTGCCCATATAGGTATTTCCTGTGTATGGCATGAACTTATTTCAGGATCAAAATGAAACCACAAGTTGTTCTCTTCCAGAAGCATTTCAGACCTCTGCCTTAACTTGCTGGGAGAATTGGTTAATGTTGGATGAAGATGCAACTGTCAATGAATTCATTCACTACTTTTACAAGAAGAGACTAGGTGATTTTGAGATGAGAACAGTGAGGATGGCCCCATCATTTTGAGAAAATTTGTTGGAACATTTTATGCTCACAAAAATAGATGATCATAAAACCCTGCAATGCCAAAACCCACTGATGTCACAGGATACTGCCAGTTCCTAAATTGTCTGTGCAGGAAATAGCTTAATTTTAGATCTTTGAGTATATCAGTGGATTTTGACCCTCCCCCCCAGCCCATGAACCAATCTAAGTTTCATAGCTGAAGATATTACAGACAGAATAATTGTTGGAGGTTTTTGGTTTGAGTAACTTTGTATGGGGTATGGCGCAGTCATGGAGTTGTTTTGTTGTTTTGGTTTTTTTTTTTTAATATATAGCTAATATGGGGATTGATCATAGACACAGTGTAATACTCTTGTGACTATAGCCCTTAATTTATCAGAATATGCTGGAGGCTTTCCCTCAGTTTCTCATCTATTTGATTAAGTTTTCACTCAATTTTCCACTATAATGGATATTTTCTTTGTAGGAAACACATTAAAGTCTTTAGGTGTTCTCCCACACACCTAAAAACTCATTTGGCAGACTGAAAACACTTTGACAGTTGGCTTTTTGGGTCAATTAAAAATCATGCTACATTGCTAATGGGAATTTTCTCTTTACCATGCCTGGTAGGATCCAGCAATTCTGAGGGAGCTGATGTCTGAATGCTATGTTTGGTTTTTCATGATGGGTTGATAGATACCATCACAAGTCAAATTTACTGTGTGTTTGATCCAGTCCACGTTTTATGTGGTTTAAAAATACTATTTTCCTACCACTTCTTTCTCTACCACTGACTCTCCTGAATGCTGTTAAAGCGTTGTTCCCTTGTAGTTATTTACTAGAGACAATTTCCTCTGTACTCCAAAAAGACCTGCTTGGACTTTCAAAATCAGCCAGGCAATGCTTGCTTCTTGGTGTCCACAACTGAACTGCTCACTGAAAAGAGTGTAAAAGCAGCAGTTGCAGATTTCTGTTTTCAAATGCTGATTTTCGGTTGGCGCTAATCCAGGGAACAGCCTGTGGCCAGCCTCTTGGCTGCCCAGGTTCACTGGACTTGAACAGTTTAATCTTCTGAGCTGGAAGGAGTGAGGCTGAGTTTAAGGACCTGTCACTGAAATGTTTTTCACTCATGTGCAGCTCATGTGGGTAAAATCCTGTGAGAGAGGATCCCAAGTGCATCAGGTTGTTCACTGCTTTGATCTATGCCTGTGTTTCTGTGCCTCTGTGTCTGTATGGATATTTTTAAGAAAAAGTAATTATTTTTGAACATGATTGTTTGATATTGATACGATGTATTCAACAGTTATGGGCTATCTTTGCACATCTTTTTGATCCATTTTGCATTCTCAGGTAAGGGTGTGGTTTTTTTCTGTTTTGTCTTATGACGCCCGTCTCAGGTATGGTTGTATTTTTCCTTTCAGTGAATTTTAGATGAGTGTTAAGCCATTTATGTCATCTGCTGATGGGTTAAATACTGTGGGCTCAACACCACTCAATAATTAAGAAGTATCTATGCATTTCATTGCTGTCCTGGGGAGTTCAGCAACCATTTATGTTATAATTGCTAGACTTTTTAAGTAATTCTCCTGATCCTGCCTCAAAACTAACTGGGACCAAGGCTGGAGGAATGAGAAGCTTTGGAAGCCAAGGAGGCACATAGCTGTAAAAACTGCATAAGGAAATCTAGTATTTTTCAGCCAAATATAATAGCTTTAGTCTATAGGGACTAATCATCTTTGGGGCTTCATTCTATGTTGGCATTGCAGGTGGTTGCTGGATCACTGTGAAATGAGACAGGAGCACCAACCCTCTCAGAGTTGTGGAGGCTTGTGTGTCACCTCAGTGACAGGAACTTTCTGCAGAGAGCTTGCATGCTGCTATAATTTTAATTTAAATTTCCATGCCCTGAAAAGGCTTCCACAAATGTAAGTTGACAAACTTGCTCAACTCATAGGAGGTGTGGATGATGCACCACTTCTTGTTGATATATGCTCCCTTTGTTAAAATAATTTAAAATTCTGATGTAACATAACAACTACTTAGGAAGTATTTCTGAAGCTGACTAAGAACTGATTTTTCTTGTGCCATCCTCTGAATGGTTCTGTGTAAGCACATTGCAATTAGCTACCCCTCTTCAATGACATAAATGTGAAACTGCAACAGGTGTCAAAATAGGGCAGTATTGCAATATTTTGAAACAGAATACTGTGATGGCTCAAGACATTTGTATGTAAGCCTCTAAGTTTAACAAAATTCTATTAATCACAATGGTTCCTTAGTCTTTGGGGAGGTTAATATGTAGATTGAACAATCAAAGAAAAATTCAGCTTCAGAAGTGCCTCTGGAGGTTGCCTGGTCCTATCACCTCCTCAAAGCAATGCTGACTTTGGAGATCAGGTGGCTTGCAGCCTTACATGGCTTTACTGTTTTATCAGGTTCTCTTCGATCTTCACCGTTTAGATAGTTACCAAGGCTGTACTTCCCTTTAAAGATCTGATTCTCTGCAATCTGTCCATAGCTCGACTACAATCATCTCAGTATTGTGACATTTTTCCTTCTTGCATAAACTAGAATGTCAGAGGCTAAATTGTTCACTGAAGGTTTAGCAGGAGAAGCAGGATGAACACTTCTGCTCTAAGCATCCAGCTGTTAGAAAGACAGACATTGGGCAAACGAGATTGATTTTGTGAAACTTGTCATATCAACTTTATTCCATTGCAAAATGCTCTGTGTTAGAGTTTATAATAACAAATGCTCTATTTATGCACAATTTCTCTTACTGAGGATAATTCAATTTAATATCTTGAAATATATGTGAAGAATAGAGGGAAAATTTATACCTTGTGCAGTCAGCAAACATTTGTACCCTGCATGATAATAAATCAGATGCATCATACTGTTTCTCCTTTTCTGGCAAGTTACGACGAAACAGGTCAAGAAGTGCTGGCAGCCAGCATAGCCTTTTAGACCTAGGTAGCTGGTAATGCACTGCCTGGATTCTTCAGTTCTTGTCAGGGAAAAGGAATAAGATTTGGTACTGTATTTGATTTGTGCTGTTTTGATTTAAGTTCTTTGAGGGAGCAGAATCTCCTCTTTGTTTTACGTGCTGCAGCCTGGTAACAGCTGCAGTCCCAAGGACCTAGAAGTCTGAGATTTTAACATTTGGTCCTCCCATAAGTATGATGAAATATTAACCTCCTTGTGTGCCTTCTTGTGAAAATACAAATTATCTAGATTAATGTAACCATATAATCTCAGAACCTGTTAAATTTCAGCACTAATAAAAGTTAAGCGGAGATGAGGTGACTGACTGCAAAGTTGGTTCAGGTAATGTTCTTCTACCATGCTGCTCTTAAACACTCCTGCCTGACTGTTTTCAGGCATGTATTATCTCCTGCTTAGGCCAGAAGTCCTTAAGTGGCAGGTTCAAAGTCATTTCCCGCTCAACCATATGCTACTTTAATGGTGACAAGTGGGAGTGAGGAAATATGCCTCTGTTGCAGTGTTAGAAAATGCATTAGTTTGGTGTGTTATTGGGCTCTTGTTTCAAAATGTGCTTAGCAAAAAGAATCAGAAAATCCAAGAAATGGGACACACAATGATCCACTCTTTGGTATCACTTTTCTCTTTAAGGCTTCAGGGAATTGGAACGAGATAATAAAAGCTTCAAGTTCTTTATATTCCTTCCAGAGGAATTGTTTTGCCTGTCTGGAAAGGGTGTAATTTAAAGGTCTACTTTGTGGTCCTGGCTATTTAGTCAGTAATGTGTATTTTCTCTGTCTTCCAGTAAGTCTTTGCACATGCTCAGAAATGTAGGTATCCAGTGACTTGATTCACCTTTAACTTGAAAGGTAACCTTTCCATCTTAAAATTTAGCTTTTAATTGATGTTTCAAGCATTTCCTTTCTTTGAACAAGAAAAACTCTTATTTTCTTGCACGAGAAATTACTGGTTTTTATTGGGAATGATTTTTAGGAAGATTTTCAGTAAGAAATCACTTTGTAACATTTTGAAGCCCATTTTCCTTTGCCTTGTCTTACAAAATTGTGTCTTTCATTCTAAAACCATTTTAGCGTACCAATGAACAGATTGTGCATTACAACGTACTTAAATTTGTCCCTTTAGTGGCAGTAATGCTGAGGCCGTAGGGCAGTAACAGTGGTGGATTTTGCTGAGGATGAGGAATGCCTATATGCATAATTCAAACTTCAGTAACCTCCAAGAAGAGTGTAGAAACCTCTAAAAAAAGGTGGTGTAGTTACCAAGTTAGCCATTTCTGAACTTACACAGGGAATTTTTGTTTAGGTTTATTCCAGGTCTTCCCAAGGATTTAGTCAGCGCAGAGGGTGGGGGAAGGAGGATGAGGCTATAAATACGGGTGTTAAGGACTGATTGATGGGATGGACTGAGAGAGGTATCTCAATATGCGTTAAAGAGACAGATCTGTGACGGTGGTAGCTGAGGAGACTAAGCAACTGCTTTCCAAAAGCATGAACTGCTATTAAGGTTCAGAAGCTTGTGATTCCTGTCCGTTGGCAAAATTTCCAAATGTTTAGATGGGTGTGGAGCTGTGGTTTGCTTACAGAACTGCATTTAGTGACAGCAGATACTTAAGGTAAGCTTGAAAACTTAGTGTTCCTGGTGTCCCTCCTCTCCCTTTTTTTCTTCTACTCCCCCACAAACTCCTGTGCTTTTTGTACCCGTTAGTGATTATTTTTCTATACAGTTTTTATGGTAGTCTTTTGAAAGTTGCTTGGCAACTACTAATTCTCATTTGTGAGGATTTTGCATACAACACTCCTGGGCTTTAAAGTATTTATAACAATCTCAGAAGAGTTGTGTCCAGGAAAGTATCCTGACTTTCATACCGGGAGGCTTACATGCTGGTTAGAAAGGCTCTTCTGTGAGGATTCACTTTAGCACAACATCTGCTGACCAAGATAGTTCTTGCAAAGATGAAGATACATTTTCAGTGTTTAAAACAATGATTACAATGAAATCAAAGGAGTTGGTGAGACTCCTTGCATAATATGGGGAATGCTGGATTTCTACTCTCTTGCTCTTCAGTCCTGTAGCACAAGGAAATGATAGGGGTTTGGCCAGTGCAGCCATGACTCAATCTTTTGTTCAGTAGGAGCTTTGCTGACTGCTGGGAAGAGACTATGCCCTGCCTCTGGCTTAATTCCAAACTTCTGCTGAAACATTTCTCCCCGTGAATGGCTCTTATGCTTACTCTGTCCCCATAAGAGCAAGAAATGCTATTTCCCACTTGGTTTTATAGTGAAGGATTTAGTGTGAATTCAGTCTTGACATCAGAAGACCATATTATCAGTTTCCGTGGTGGAGGTAGGAGGTCTTGGTACCTCAGTTGTCTGTTCATATTTACATCCATCCGTCTCTCTAAGTGGTCTGACTTTCACCCAAGTTGGCGATGGTGAACTAAGATGATTCGCTTTTTGGTGGTCTTTGGAGGTACCTGTACAACGTATGAATGTTTTTTGCTCTGTATACACACTGATTAACTGTGTCAGCTTGTGATTTCTGTAATTCTGAAGCTTGTGCTTCCTTATCTTGTAGCCCCACTCTGTCATATTTGAAACGGGTTTGAAAACTCCTTGGGGCAGTACAAAAACACCTATAATTAATCATATCAAGCATCAGCATATGTCCAGTACAAGATAAATGGCAATATGCGGTATCAGATGGCACTCATAGGGATGTCATGATCTGTGAAGCTACGCTTATCAGAGGGTGACAGTAAAGAATAGGGGGGATTTCCAAAGCAAAGTCTGCAGATTGTGGTTTTGCTTATACCAGGTCCCTCTTCTGAAGTTTCTAAGGACCTTAAGGCTCTGCAGTTGCCATTTGGCAACTTTCAGAACTGCTATCTCCGCTACAAAAGCAGCCAGCTGTGGGATTCACCTAAGATCTGTAGCCTTTATACACTTAATTCCCTGGATGCTGCAATGTAATCCATAGGATATACAAGCTTTCACAGTTATTGTATTTTGTTGGGTCTATTGAAATTATACATGTAGATGATGTTAGATAACTGTGACATTTCTGTCAGAGGAATACTGACAATTATTAAACATAGAGCATTTTTTGAAAGTACCATATGTGTTAGGAATATACCAAAGCCTGGATCCCAAAGGAATTTGGGCTCCAATATCCCTTTGAACTTAACTAAACGGGGCACCTACCTAAATATCTTCAAGAATTTGAGCCTTGAGCCCATAGGACACTTTACTTCTGCAGTGCATGTAGCCTTGGGAACAGCATTTAGCATTCAGAGGAACTTCTCTCCTGTAGAGTGAATTAAACTGAATAATGTTTTATTCTTGTAAGACACTCTTTTTTTTTCCTAAAGGAGAAAGAATTTAAAGCCTTTAGCCGTGCAAAGTACAGAGTTAGAAGTATCAAAGGAAAAGGATAAATGGTTTCTTTGACAGTTTTGTCTCCCTGCTGTGCCAAGTGACAGCCAACATCTTATTTTAGAGGAAAGCTCTCCATGCTGAAAATGGTGGCACAGAAATTCGTTCATTTGGCCTGATCCAAACCACAGCTAATCCTGGTGATGCTTCATGCTGATGGCAATTTAAAGTATTGTGGATCCTAAGATAATAGGATTCATTCAAGGACCATCATGGCACCCCAAGTGGGGCCAATGTGACATTTTCCTTAGCACTTTAAGTAAATAATGCTTTGAATTATTTATTTACATGTTTATTATTTGGAATGGTATTTTGTGAAACAAAAAGTGAATATGATCTATTTACTGTTAACCTGATTCTGATGGGCAGTTTGGCCCTAACACTGCTCTCTAAAATTACAAAGCAGGTTTTAATGGCTGCATTTACTCATGAAAAAGTTAGATTTAGTTTTATGAGAGCGCAGCAAAAAGCATTCCTAATGAAATTAAATCTCTGGTCTCATCTGGCTGTGTATCTGGAAAATCTGCTAAATTCAGCATTTAGTCATGGGAGGGTAAATTATTTTAATTTTATTGATTGATTGGAGCAATGCTAAGTTAAACTAATATCATATTAAATTCTTGCATCATTCCGCATTGATGTAGCATTTTGTAAAAGCACAGATAACTAGGTGTCTTCTGAAATTCTGAGGTTGATTTTCAGACTGTTTTACAGACCTTGCCAAATTAATTTATGCAGTCATAAAAACTGTTTGCAGAGGCACTAGTCATTAGGACTATCACTGAAGGTTTTAGAGTTATAAAAGGACACTTACTACCTGTTTTTAAAATCTACCCTCTGTCATTAGAATTTTTTTCACAAAGAATGCAATGTATACAGGGAAGAATTATGTATGTAAACACAGAATGTGTGCTTTGAAGTAGGTGATTTTTGCCAGTGGACTATTAGAAAAGTTCATGGTTGAGTACCCCAGTTGGGAGCCTGAGAGAGAAATGGAGAGAGTATTATGGAATAGCTTTTTCCCACATGTGAAAACGTGGCAAGTCAACAGCTCTCTAACTGGGTTTGAATAAAGATGCATCTATGTATGTTCTCATAATGAAAGTTTGATGCAACCTAATTGTTTTTGTGTGCCTGTTTCCACTTCATTTTTCAAGCTGACATAAAGAATCTTGAAAGATTTTGAAGAGACAGGTACATTCTTAAAATCGTGTTTTCTTTGTTGAATGTACTTTGCTAAGTGGCAACATTTGCTTATTGACTTGGATAACCATAAACGAATACGTAGAAAAGTGGGGAAAAAACCCAAACACAAAACCGACCAGCAAACCCTGAAACCTTACATTCTTTTTCTACTTACATCTTTTCCACTACAATGGGGAGCAGCAGGGAACTAAAGAGGGCAATGGCTGAAGAGTAGGATGCCAGCAAGAGAACAGAATTGCAAGCTTTTCTTAGCAAGAGATTCCTTTTATTCTGCCTGCAGACCTGCTGACTTCTTAAGCATGGAGCGTGTGTGTTTCTTTTAGCTTGGCTTGTCAGCTTGAACTGTTGTTATATTGAATTATTGGGCAGCCAAATCAAAAGTGTGATGATAGAGTAACACTATAGTTAAAACTCAGTGCATAGCAAAAGTGCAGAGCAAAGGTACTAAATCACACTAATTAGTTCTATTAATAGTAGTAATTCTATAATAATATGTTATTTTTACTTTTTATTTAGTACTATACTAAAGTACTGAACAATATCATATATAAAATAAATAGTAATAAATTTTAAAACTGCACATTCATGAAAAGAGTATGCATTTTGCTTGGTACACTAGTGGCAAATCTGACCAATGCTGAAGTTGCTGAGAACTTTTTCTTGAATTTAAGAGGACCTGGAGTTGAAACCTAGCTACCTACTATTTAGTTCCTGTAAAAACTGAAAGTCAAGCTTTTCAGATTTAGATATGCCAACACGTTTATTTTAAAATAGAAAATAAAAAAATAATTTTAAAATAAAAAACTGGGGTGCAGTTGTCTTAATTGTCTTCATTGGAGGTATACTAGGGCTGATGCTGCACAGAGCACTGTGGTAGTGAGCACGATGGGTTATCTCTGAAGGTGAGAGATAATGTTCCACATTGGTTAAGTCGTGCTCTCAAGGGGAAGAGGCAGGCTGAGCACAGCTGCTGGAGTCCTGGTGTGCTTCGTACTCCCTCTAGTACCTGCCTTTCAGTCAAAGCGCTGCCTTGTGCAGCTTAGATATATGCATTCTGAATTTAAATACCTGGTTAGTGAGGAACAGGATGGGAGTGATACAGGACTTTCTCATCTTTAATTGTGAACTTGCTTTGTCTTTTTCTTGATCCATTAGACAGCCTGGCAAGCCTGGGAGCAAACTGATCCAGACGGCCTAGCGTAATAAATTCTGAGACAAGAGAGTTTTCGATGTATCTCCAACAAACACTGGATCTCTGGCTGAGTCACTTTGTAATCACTGCCATCTAATCAGTGCTGCTTTTCTAATCTAAAAATGAAGGTTTCCTGTTTGCTAAAAAATTAGCAATTCCAGTCAGACATTTTATCTTAACCTACAAGAAACAGATAACTTAGCATGTGACATTTTTTGGTCAAGCAAAAGTGATTGCGGAAGTTACTGTGTGATGTGGATTCTGGTTCAAGCTGATTGTTAAGGTGGATGTGCTTAGCTAGACCTTTCCCTATGCAGGTTTTAAAAAATGTATTAAGAAAAAATTGAAATGCCTTACGAAGAGAGGACAGAAATAGGAAAGGTTTATACACTATTTTCCTAGGAATCACTTTTCTAAGATGTGATTATTCTGTCTGCTTTGCTTTCTTTCAACAGGATAATTACAGACAGACGTGTTGGGATAAACTCCTCTATGTTTAGGAAGCATTCAAACACTGTAATGCTATGTTTATGGAAAGCCTGTAAATTAGCTGTGAGCACTCCAGAAATCATCATTATGGCTCAGCACACGTGGGGTTCAACACCCACAAACAGGCTTTTCTTGCTGCAAATTGACATTTTTGTTTGTCTCAAATGAGGATCCATGCACTATGAGTCACTTGGGAGCTATGCCTCTCTTCCACTTCTAATTAAAACAACTCATTTAAAAGAGTTAAATTAAGGAATTTAATTTTCTCTTCATTATTTGTAAAAAGCCCAAAAGTTATTTCCATCATAGCCTTTTAATGACAAAAGAAAATGCCTGCCACAAAACAGCAAGGTTCCTCACCCGAGAAAGCATGGTGCCAGGAGATTTCAAAGGCATCCCTCACAGATCTGGAAATTAAGGATTCACCTTTTTTAGTATATGGAAGAGGTTTGCACCCTTTTTGTTACAAAGAGACAGAGACTTGCTTTCCTTTAGCAAAAGTGAATGCTTTCTATTCTTGGGTGTGAACCAGCTAAGCACTCGGGTATCGTGAGGCTTTAAGTTTGGAGTCTCAGATTTTTCTAATCTGAGATTTGTCATGTATGGAAAACAGGGCATGCCAGATCTGTACAGATGAAGAAAAAGTGGGGTTTTTTTCTGCTTATTGTTTATATACACACCAATTTTCAAGTTTTCATATGCGTTTGTAAAATCTGAAAAGAAAAAAAGGGTTGTCTGAAGTTGATGAACCATAATATGGCATTTCCTGGTCAAGAAACTTTAGAATGTGTTTGGGTTATGTTTGGAAGTTGTTATGAACATATGCCAGTTCTGGGATAATCCTGCCACTAAACTCCAGTAGTCCCCACCATCACCCCTGCTGCCTTCTGATGCTACTATCTGGTCTTTTGGATCATTTTTTCCTGAGACAAGTTTGAATAGTTGAATGCCTCTGAGATCATTAGTGATGATGAATGTGATATTGATCATAAGAAAAAAACCCTGTATTTTGGAGAAACATACTTCTATAATTTGATAACTACTCTACTGGGATCCCTTGTAGATCTAGAAATTAAAAAATCATTTAGGTTAAAATATTATGGACAGGGCTTGCATAATTTGTAACAGATAAAAAGTTGGGTATTTGCTTTCCTTTTATTATTAGAAGTGAAGGTTTTACAGCTGTGGATGTTGACCAGCTGTAGAACTGTTTGAGATTTTGGATCAGGCCTTGACTGTTTTAGGAATTTGCTTCTGGAAAACTGCTAAAAATATTATTCTGGAAATTGATGAGGTCTTTAATTTCTTACCAGTGCTAAAGGAAAGAACATCCCTGCAATCTTATTGTGTGTATTTGTATGCTTGATCTGCATGATGTGTTATGATATTTGCTACTCCTTTCTGTAGTGTTTCATCAGTCTGCCTATATGCAAGTGTAATAAAGCTAAGTTAAATTTCTGTCAGTGCGTAGAGCATTACTGACATGAGAGACAGGGATGAAAGCACTATGGAAGAATTGTAGCCTGAAGAAAATTTCAGCCAGTCCACCTTCATTAACTTTAAATGGCCTTGGCAAGTCTGAGGTATAATCTGGAAAGAAACTTGGAAGGCAGCAGGATTGTGGAAAAGGAACTGGGGTATGAAGAGGATTTGTGGCCCGTGTTGGAGAAGGAATACATCCAGAGCTCAGACAGTGACCTGGGTTCTGAAAAAAACAAACATGCAAGCAACACAATGCTTTATCACTGCTTACCTTCATCACAAGTCTCCAAAACATCCATTTAGATTAGTATTGCTATTCTAGTGCTTAATTTGGCTGATGGGTAAATTATAGATAACGTTCTTCTAGTAGTAAGTGAACTAGAAATCACTGTTCTTGCCCTCTACTGGGAAACAACTGAAATAGTTTTGGCATTATAAAACTCGCTTGATTAAAATAAAGTCTGATACTTAAGCTTTTAATCACTAAAGTAGTAAATGTCTTTGGTTCTGCAGTGGTTTCACAGTTTCTTCAAATTACTTATCAACTATTAAGGTACCACTTAGTATGATGCAGTCAGTATGACAGGAGGAATATGTTGTTGTTGTGTGTGTATGTGTGTATATAAACATACAGGTATTTTGGGGGTATATATAGGAATACTGGCTGTGCATTCTATATATATGTGTTATTGTTCATATTTGTTATATGCAGTAATAGTTACATTATGTAACGAATAGAGTCCACAAATTTGTTTTGAAACAAATTTTTATTACGTGGCCTCCAAATGTTGGATGTAGCTGTACCTAGATATGTGTAATGACATGACTTGGAAAAGACTGAGAGTATCCTGCAGGGAATTGAACAGCTTTATGACCATTTAGAAAGTAGAACTTGGTCAAGGAACAGATTATTCCAGAGGTTCTTGTAGCTGTAGTTTTTACTTTTAATCCTATAACTCCAGTCAGCTGGTGTCACTTAATAACCCTCAAATTAATTGGATACTGGTGAGCATTCTGTTATGCAAGAGGAAAGTATGCTAATCATGCGTAATGAACTGTCATGACCTTACATCACTGCCATCACCAGTGCTTGTTTGGAAAGTGTGCGCATTTTGTGATCTGTTTTGATGGAAATGACATTTGTTATTCTTTTGGCTTATTGTCTTCATGTAGTTCACTCAGCGTGTTCAGTTGGTTGCATTGATTAATTGGTTGCATCGTTAATATTTGTTCTTAAACATCCAAGTTTTCATATCTCTCTGCAAAGATACTAAAAAACAAAACAAAAAAAGGCACTTCTTATGCTGGTCTTCATGGCCAAAATTAGAAATACCAAGGGATGGTCAGAGACCTGTGTTGTCTTCTAGTGTACCAGCATTACTTGGACTATCTGTTCAGAATATGAAAAGAGGATATCATATCTATATGCTGGGCAGGAAAACCAGAAAAGAAAGAATTACTTGTTAATGTCAAGGTCTTAATAAGAGTGCAAAGCAGAATGAAGCTGAACAGCTGATGTGTAATACATTACCTGCAAAAACTGCATTAAATAAATGCAAAGCTTGCTTAAAGTGTTAGCGTATGTTTAATATTTCCAAATAGTCCCTTGATGCTACGGCTCAGAGATAGAAAATATAAATCCTGAATATGAGTTTCAATAGGCAGACGTGATTTTGAGATAGTCTGCCTGATCTGATTTTTTTAATTGGAATGTGATATAATTTTTGCTTTGCTTTGCAGTTAGTAATTTATATCATTACAAATGTCAGTGAGATTCTAATCACTAGTGAATTTTTTTAATGTCAATACAATCTCTGACTCTAACCTAAGCTTTAGAGGTGTAATTAGTTTAATAAATTTCAATACTAAGAGACTGTCTATGATCAGATAATAATTGCAGAAATAAGTTATTTCACTCCAGTCTGCATCCCTCGCTCCAGTCCCTGCAGTATTCAATACCATCCGTCTCCTTTGAGGTTACTGCTCTGGCAGTACTGAAAATCACTGCATACCCTTCATCATCTTCAGAGCAGAGTCGGCCATTTTTAAGATGAATGAGACACAAGAGCCTGTTTAAGACAACCTGACTGATTTTGCCCTGAAGCAACCAAGGAGTATGCACATGAATCTTTCTTCCAGCTGCACCACAAGGGTGACAGCTGCCAATGGGGGATAACAAATTAGAGGTCAATAAAAAGGGGGTGATGGGACACATGGGTTAAATAATTTTAAACACAGCTGGCTTTAATATTGCTTATCATTCGTTGGCCTGAGAAATCTGAGCAAAGTCTGCCAAGCTATCTGTTTTCATGATTTACAAGATTTACCAGTCTTTAGATCTTGGAGTACAGAACTTGTGCAATGGCAAAACATGTTAATGAGAAAGTCTTGGGGCAATGTGCTCTCCCAAACTTTGATTAGAAGCTAAAATACTTGTTCTGAAGGTCTAGTGGTTGAATCGCATACCTTGCCAAGGAAGTAATGGTAATTCAAATAATAATACAAAGACTAACATCACCCTCAGCGTAAAAAAAAATTTCTTCCTTATATCTAGTCTGAATCTGCCCCCCTTTAGTTTAAAGCCATTCCCCCTTGTCCTGTCACAACAGGCCCTGCTAAAAAGTTTGCCGCCATCTTTTTTATAAGCCCCCTTGAAGTACTGATAGGCTGCAATAAGGTCTCCCCGAAGCCTGCTCTTCTCCAGGCTGAACAACCCCAACTCTCAGCCTCAAAAGTTCCATTCAAGCGAGATGTCCTATGGTTACCTATAAATTGGTAATGGTGTGACTGCTATGCCTTCCCACAGCAGTTATTTAAAAATCATGGCTTACTTGTAATAATTTAGATTTGTCAGCCATCCGTCCCCATCCCTACCCTCCCCCCTCAATTTTCTATAGTACTCCACCACAT
>NW_008824900.1:4316247-4331234 GCF_000699105.1 Pygoscelis adeliae | reverse complement strand
CAAAAAATGTACATTAAGCTCTTGGTATGGGACCACATACTAGTCTCTGTGTAGATGCAGGGCTCTGAAAACCAGGTGATGAGCATAAAAGAGGTTGACTTTTCTGATTTGTGTTGTGAAGGGAATAAATGACACTGGTTTATGAGTAGATAGCCAGCTGAATCACATTTGCTAACTAAACTTTTACTCCTCTTAGTCATCAACTCTGAGTCTGTCTGGAGATCCTGAAGAGTTTAACTGCATGGCCCCCATCTTTCTAAATTGGGCAGGAATTGGTCCTAAGCTTTGCAGTAAATAAAGGTGCTCCTGTCTTCGTATAAACGCATTCTTCAGCTGCTGCTTGGTGGGAGTGGGAAGAGGTCTGTGTTAAAGATGTTAAGAAACTGTGAAAATGTTTAAATAGTTTGGGAAATTACCTCATATTCATGAGTACGAATATGCACCTAACTGTGGGCTTCATAATGCACCAGTATGCATTTAACTAGTTCTCTGAAAGAAACTGAAGAGATGACAAAGTCTTTCCACATAGTGGTGTTAAAAATCAGGCCTCATTTGTATCTGTTCTGCTTGTTTGCAAAATAAACTACAATTATTTTTAACATTGTCTTCTCAAATTCTTCTGCTCATTGTATACCAATTTATATGAATGAGTTAAGGAGGATATCCCTTATGCATCCATTTAATTCCCAAGTGCACCAATGTATGTACAAATATCATTGCTCAGTTGAGCTCTCATTTTGATTTAGTAGTCTCATTTTCAAGTAATACTTTGAGTCCTTTATAAGCTGACAATATTTTTCCATATATGCTTATTTCTGCCATAGTACCAAGCATCTGTACGTTATTTTAATGATGCTATTTTTATTTATATTTAATTCTGTGCTTTGTGTTGAATTTTGCTCATGAATGCTCCATAAAATCTGTTCTTTCCTGGGCGTCTAGGTGAGGTTGTAAGAAAAACAATTTTTCATAGAAAAGACAAATGGAATATTTTGACTGATCACTGTTTGATATTTTCATGGTAAGCAAGAAAATGTTAGTGTGTCTTGTTTCTATGGAGTGATTGTATAGTAATAAATTTAACTCATTTATGAGATTGGTTGGGCAAAAAAAAAAAAAATCAAAGGAAAAAGTGCTGCTTAATCTCCTGGAGAGGGATGAAGCACTCAATGTGAAGAAGTCTTTCAGTGTGCATATTTCTATACATAGTATATTTTGCAGGTTTGAATTTTTTATCAGACTACAACAGAAGTTACAATTTTTTCAGCTTTAATTTTTATTCCACAATCAGATGATGTGTTATCATTTGATACACTGAGATAAAATGAGTACAGTTATATCCTGTATTATGGATATGTATAGCAACGCATTATCATTCATATGTAGTAGTAAAACCACCTTTGGACCAGACTTATGGTCACTTGAAAGAGGAGACTAGAAACTATTTCTGTATGGATGGTTTCAAGACACTTCATTAGATGTGGCATTGTAATATGAGTTGTGCTCAATTATTCTACATATCGCTGGGGACAAATAAATCTTCCAGGAGGGAAAATTTATAAGGAAATGCGTTATACTTGCTTATTCTAAGGCTGTACTCCTATTACAAAAGCAACCTGTTATATTTGTGAAAATTGATAGCTCTTGAATTGCAGCTTTTGTGAAAATGCCTTTTTATGATAAGGTCATTGTGCAAATAGTCTGAAGTGACAGACAGATTATTGCTGGCTAAGCTACGTTGCTAAGAATAGTGGATAATTACTGCTGTAATTTAGCAAGTTAAACTTTTACTGGCCCTCACTGATTTTACTTTAAAATCATATTATTCTTAGTATTTGTTTAATAATAAAGATGATTAAGAAAATGGGCTTTTGCAAATGGCATTCCTTAACTGTTTGTGATTTGTGTCCAGTCACCTGTCACATTGTATTACTTCCGCTCTATGCTTTTTAATATTTTCTGAAAGAGAGTACGAATTCAAGTGACAGAGGATTTCGTGTTTGTGTTTTCAAATGAAGGTGTTTCGTTTAAAACTGGGTAAAAATTTCATATTTAATGTTTTTATCAAGAACCAGTGGTTGTCCAAATATTTATTAATAATACATGGTCCACAAATAGTGAAATAAATTATCTGCTGCTACCCATGAGGGAGTTAATTTGTTTTGCACTATTCATCTATCTCTAATGATGTCTCCAACATGCTGAATGTTTGTCTCTGGCTCTGTGTCAGCTCTGGACAGCAGAACTGGTGTAAGATGTGTTGGGAATAGCTGAGCTGTCACCAGAAATGGCTTTCAGAGGCAGTGTTGCAGGTGAAATTTTTACTTGTGGGATGCCTAGCAAAGTGTCTGTTGGGAGCAGGAAGCTCAGCAGGTACTTGCATACCTGACTCTTCCTCTTTTGTGGTGCTTTCTAACACCTACCCTTCTTGTCCAGGCTTATGCTGAGGAACTGCTCGCTTTTCAGTGGATGGGATTTTGCTCCTCTCCTCTATTCCTGTTATCCAAGGTCCTTTGCAGTAGCTCAGTCATTCTGAATTCCTTGCCAGTGATTTTGAGGTCCGTGCCAGGCTGCCCTGTGCAAGGAAAGCTGAGTAAAGAAAAAAAGATGCACGCTGTGGGACATTGACCCATTCCCTGCAGCATGCGTTTGGTAATACATACATGGTCATTTGTTCTTTGCATGTTTTATAGTGACGCTTTTGTTCTTAGTACCTGTTCCTGTCCTGATCTTCAGCAACCAAGTTTGCTCCCATAGAAATCAGGGAGGATCAGAACAGAGCTTTTCTCTGCATGAGCTTGTTTCTGCTTATTTCTCTGAGATTTCTAATGAACTGACAGACTGTTGCAACTGTAGCAACAAATATCTGTCCACTGAGAAGAATCATGGATCTCATGTGAACTTCCATCCAGCCAGGTATCCATCTCCTGAAGACCTTCATGTGGGGGAGCAATTCTACTTTGTGTGAAATGGAGCACGTCAAGCCACATGACATAGTTTTTACATCTCACTTTTCTTTTCTTTCCCACTTTTCAATACGCACTGTGCAGGAAGACTGCCTTATTTAGTATGGATTTGAAAA
Organism: Pygoscelis adeliae; assembly: GCF_000699105.1. Classification (NCBI taxonomy): domain Eukaryota; kingdom Metazoa; phylum Chordata; class Aves; order Sphenisciformes; family Spheniscidae; genus Pygoscelis; species Pygoscelis adeliae. The sequence continues at coordinate 4,328,152 of NW_008824900.1, read as the reverse complement.
ATCAACACCTTTCTCCCTAAAATGAGCTGTATCTGCTCCTGAACACAGGACAATTCCTGCTTGCTCCACAGATCCATCTTCCTTGCACAAAAGGGGAAGATTCAGTTTGGCTTCATTATTCATCTTCTTTTAGTTATCTGTTAATGTAACATGAAATATCATCATCTGGCGAACTCGAAGTTGCATTGCTTTTATATAGAGAATTATGATTCATGGAAAGGAGTGCCAGAACTGCCTAGTGAGAGCTGTGCAGTGAAGTCTTCCTCTGTTCTTCCACATTTCACCCATATTCCAGGAGCTTTGGTGGAGTGTATTGCAAAGAATCAGGTCATGGCTTTTTCTTTTCCTTTTTGGTAGTACATCATGTCACAGTAAGCCATGGCGAGTTTGAGGATCAATCCTATAATACTTATTTTAATAAATACTTAATTTAATAAGATGTTTAGTCATAGTAAAATACTAGAGCTGCTGTGAATAGCAAGTATCAGATGGAAATGGCTAGGATGCTGCTTTCAAGTCTCAATATTTTTCAGACTGGATTTTGGACACCAGGTGTCCAAGGTTATTCCTAAAGGACCTGCAAAAGAGCAATCTTGTAGTCTGTAAACTTAAAATTGCTATTCTAGGGTATGGCACTAGGGGACAGAGATGGAGACAAATCAAAAAACACTAGCTTAAGGCAAAGCACAATCCCTTGTGCCTATTACACTGAAATCTAAACCACAATTGCAACTTTCTTAACAAGCTTTGTTGCATAAGGTCCCTGAAATGTAATGAGCACTCATCTTTTATGTGTGGAACTGAGACACTTAACAACTTGGAAGAACAGGTGTTTTGTTTGTTAGCCATCCTACACAAAAGGCTTTTTTTCAAAGGAACCCAAAGGATTCACATCTAAATCCCTTTGATGCACAGTTCCATTATTGACGATGAGCAAGTACCCCCACTTTGTATCGGTAGACAATCTATTTCAATTAACTGAGTACTTAAACACTTTTCTGAGGACACATAGTAGCATAAATAAAATGGGCATGGCCGAACTCTCACATCTGTGCAGATGCTCCTTTCTGCATGAGCATACCCATCTTTGGAGGCTGTTGAGCACCCTGAGCTCCCATTGAATTTAGATGTGAGGGTGCTTACAATTTAGTTGCATTATTGGATACTTGAAGAAATCTATTAACTGTTGTAGTCTATACTGAGATTAGTTAAAAATCTTTCATGCTTCCTACCTAGGCTAGAAAAACTCTGAAGTCTATTTTTATATTTTCATAGGAATCTATAGAAGTCGTTGATTTGTGTGGTGTTGTACCTATCTAGGAAATAGCTACATGCATAATGTTGTCAAATGCAACTAATAAAAATTTCTGGCATTAAAACCATCAACCCAAATAATATGTTTTGTTACTTATTTGTATTCAGTACATGGGTTGTTATGTCTCTCTCTTCAAAGTATAAAGATATTGTGCATGTTAAGGAAGATGGCTTCAGTCCTCTTCACACTGTACTGAACATTGTACAAACATGTTTTTTGCAGCTGGAAATGAGATACTCAATTTGCCATAGCAGTGCAGTATTTACTGTATCTAGTGTGACTGTCAAATCTGTAATAATTTCTAGAAAGAATTAGTATGCCTTGTAAGGACCTAAACTTAGCATTTTGAACGTTTCCTTTCTTGAAGTTATGTTTTCCCTCTGATATTTATTGTAAATCAGAACCATGCTTAAAGATATTTTGTCTCTACTTAACTAAGGAAAAGTAACTTGAGCTAAGCTATTTCATAGAAGAAATAGTTTTACTGCCCGTATTAAAATCTCAGTAATTTGAATATATGTTGGTAAAGCTTTTCTCCCCAGAATATTATTTGCTCATGGGAATAATGCTTGGCAAATCTCTTGATGTGTGATATTCTTGCAACTAAATAATGCGTCCTTAAACAGAATGCCAAAAAGAAAATGTAGGTTTAAGTCAAAGGTGTGGAACAATGTGGGTAGAGTCAGAAAAAGTAGGTGCAACAGAGGTTTTTTTGTCTGCATCTCTCTGTTACATTACCTTACTTACCATCCATCACAGAATGCAACATTAAATGCTCATGTCCTTACCTGGTTAGCACATTGATATTGCAAAACTGTTGTATCTGCCTACAGCTGAATTCCACATTCTTCCTCATTCCACATTCTTCCTATGTTCCTTCTCCTATGGATGCAGTAGCTCTGAATACTGGAGACTTTGCAACTACTTTAACACAAATGTGTTTTGTTTTGTGGTTTCAGCTATGATTATTCAAATGCTCTGCAATGAATACCAGTGAAATATCATCCATTGTTGGTATTCTTTGGGCTATGTTCTTATCAGTAGGATTCATTCTAAGATATGGTTAGCCACCCTCTCGTCTTCAGCTAGGGTGATATTTAAGTACTGATATAGATCATACATATCAGAATTTTTGTAACTGAATTTGCTTCTGACCTGCTGCTATTAAATGTACAATGGAAAAGGATATTCATTGCTAGATTGATGTGCTGATCACTCACTTTGAGAAAGCATGTAATTGCTATTAGCATAACAGAAGAGCAGCTGTGGCTTTGCCCAGAGGCCAAAGATGATGCCTAAAGAGGAGAATATAAAGGCTAAGCATAAATGGTATTTCCCTTGAGTACACTCTCTTCTTCAGATCTGCTGATTGTACGTAAGAGCTGAGAAGCATACTGAGTATTTTGAAACACTTCCTTCCAGAAGAATTTAAAAGCAGCATGCATGCTTTGGATAAGTTACGATGTTTTTGTGACTTTGCCTTCCAAAGGCAGGTGAGTCAGGTTTGCACCTCTTCTTGGTTAGCACCCAAACTACCTGGGGAACCAAAACGCTTATGTCTACTTGAAGAGATCAAGAATTCTGAATCTCTCATCTTACCATCATCTTCCTCTGCTACTTGAATATATCCCTCAAATATCTGTTGCCATGGAAAGCTGCTCTGAATGGCTCCTTGAACTCTGTTTAGCCTTCCTCTTAAAAAAATATCCTTCCCATCTGTCTATCTGTTTGTCCTCCCCAGCTAGCCTCTTGCTGTTGGATTTCTCTCTTCAAGTCCAATGCCGCTGAAGCAGACTAGGTAGACAGAGGTGGCTAGTCCAAGAGTCCTGGCTCATAAAGGAAAAACACAGTTACAACCACACAGTAAAAAATTAAATTGGCTCTACATTTCTTTTATTTGCTTAATATTTTATACGCACCATTTGGTGAAAGGGGGTGGAGGAGGAGGTTGGTTGTTACCTTCGTTTTTACTTGTTAAGTGTAGATGTATGGAAATGACTTAGTTAATGGTTTTCTGGCTTCTCATCTTCAACACAAGTGAGAAGTATTTTAGCATTCAACTGAGACCAGATGTTTTCAGATAAGGAGATGATGTCTTAAGGCATTTTTATTTATATTTAATTATGCGTATCTTTCTATATAGTGTATGGCATTTATGCACACGTGCAATACATACTATAAGTAATCAACCTATTTGGCTTGATTCGGCTTCCATTAAATGATAAATTGTTACTGATTCTGGATTTAATACTGGATTCTTGGCCATAGAATATTTAAATGTTATTGTGGGTAAGTAAAGTTTTGATTTTGTTTACAGGATTAATAAGTTTGGATGGTGTTGGTTTTAAAGTTCCTAATGGCAAAAACTGTATGAAAATCCTTTTGCAAATTTCTTTGATGCATGAGCTGTAAGCAGTTTGTTATGCAGAATTTTCTTGTGCAATATTTGTACTAGATAAGATAGAAAATTTGAACAGAAAATCATACTTGTCCTCAACCACTCTAAATCCTTGTTCTGAACCACTTTATCTATAGGTTGGGGGTATACGATACATATCTGAATTATTCTGTGATGTCATCTTACAGTTAAGTGAAAGGTTAACTTACAGTTAAGTTAACAAATAGCTGGAATGAAAGTTTGTCCCAGGGATGAATTATTGCATAGCGTTGATTCTTGAAAATTTCCATAAGCTATTCAAACAACTTGTATTTTTTCACTTATATTCCACAGCAATAGTAATGTAAGCACATGAAATTTTGCTTAGCTAAAATATTACCATTAAACTGAAAAAATATTACCAAATCTATGTATTTTAATTTAGCAGGTACCCAGAAAGAAATCAAGTAAATTGGATTCTAGCAGATTCTGTGGATGGTTCACAGTAATTTGTGTGCATGTTTAAAATTATGGCCGGGGTAGAGCAAAATCGATTTGGATGACTGATTTTGAAACAAAATGAATTAGGCTGGTGCTGTAAAAAGCTGTTAATCAGATAAAATGTGGCCATTGCACTTTTTCAAGACTAATGACATATAACCCTTTTGGGCAGTAAAGTCTGTAAGACTAAACTATTAGAATGAAATCTTATTTGCTGAAAATTTAAAAAAGTAGAGATTAGCAAGCTTCACTTTCTATTGAAAGAGGAAGATAAAACACTGCTTTTTCATTTGTTTCTCTTTTTGGACTTCCTTGGAAATTTTGGAATCTTCCTTTGTGTCGGAGATCCATCTGCCTGTACCGAAACCTGGCTATCAGGGTCTCATTTTGAAACCGGACAGTTAAACCCCGTATACAAAGTTGTTTTCAGTAAGCACGGCCGTTAACAGTAGGATTGTTTTCAAGATTTATAATTAGAACTAGCTGTCTGCTCCAAGAAATAATATAACTCACTGTAAATTAAATGCTTTGATTTTATATCCATTAAAGTTCCCCAAATCGCCCGTGAATTAAGAGAAGCTAATCTCTGATGGCCTTATGGGAGCAGATGTGGTTCAAAGTAAATGAACTAATTGATTTGATAGATAATTCTCTATAGTCACAGACTGAAACTTGAGGAAGGTGAGAAATTCCACATAGCCCAGCATGTTGTATTGGTAGTAACATATGTAGTATCTCAATACTGATATGAAACAATGTGAACATCGGTAAATAATGCCCCAGTGCGAATATAAGAGTGGGACAGTGGGGATGGATAGTCTATATACCAAGATTTTTATTTATTTTCCAGAGACCTATCTGGCTCATTTGGGTGGTATCCTTCATTCATCCTATGTCTTTGTGGTATTTTATTTCTAGAGGTAAATTATGTGAGTTCCAATGAAATACCAGTGCTATGAGAGGAAAGTTATTCAGACTTTTTCTTTCCTTGGACGTCTGTGTCTATCCCTGCTGGATTTCCTGAGTCTTGGCCTTTCACCGGGCTAATTCACAAGCCTACTGATGCTCTCTTAATGCTTTTTATTTCTGTTACCTGGTGAAAAGCTTCCTATGATTCAGCAAAATGAATTTTTGTGTTTCTGAAAATGAGTTTAGGCTTTCCTCCTTCCAAGAAGCACATTTTGAAAGTCTTGCAGTAAAATCATGGTTTGGGTTTGGGTTTCTTTCTACTTCATTTCATACGATCGTTCCAGTGTTTATTTTTCTCATCCAGCTAGGTAACCTGTACAGAATAGATCATCATCAGTTTGTCCTAAACTTTCTCATGTTGCCGTGGGGAGAACAGGACCAGGACCCCATTTTCTTCTAACATTGTCACCACAACTTTGTTGTGATGTATCAAATGTGAATTGTTGGCAGATGAAAGTTTCCATACAGCAGAAAGCCAGTTACTTTCACCAGTATTGTTGGAGTATCTGCACAGCAATTGCCCTCGCTTTGTCTTTGAAAAGTCGTTAACGTTCCTGATTGCTCTCCAATCATTCATAACAACTGTTTGAAGAGTTTTCACTGAAAGGACAGACTCAAGAGCTCTCCATGTGAACTCAGGTGTTCCTTGAGGTGAAAGATGTGCTGCATGGCTAATTTAAAGTCATTTTCCCATGGAAAATGAAGTCTTTTTGGGCTCTTGAAGAGACTATTCACTTGCATCAGTTTAGTGCTGACTAATTACATGAATAAAGCACAAGGACGCTGCTTGTACAAACCATGAGAAAATCAGACACCTAAATTTAAAAAATGGCAAAACATTTATCTGTAGTCATGACAAGGGGCATAACAGAAATGATACTCAGCTATAATCTATGGCATAAAATCTGTCCTTCTTGCTAACTAATTGATATATTAGGTCACACACATTTTTCAATATTTATTTTCATGGTGAAATACTTATAGGAAATGAAAAACTTTTGTACAAATCTCATCTTTTCCATAAAGGAAAAATATTTTAGGATAACACACTGACATAGAGCACCACGTGATCCTGTATGGGTTAAAGAGTGACTGATTTATATTCAAGAAATATTTGAACATGCAAAGCAAATATAATTTGTCTGAAAATACTCTTTATTCTCCCTTATCTTCCTTGCAGGCATCATGTCCTGGTTCAGGACACATCAGTACTCTCCTTCTTACATGTTGGGATACTCTTTCACCCCAAAAGCTGTACAATAGCCGATACTCATCCAAGTAACTATGGTACAGCCAGCTCCATGTTGCCTTTTTGTAGAACCACAATTTTGCCCATCCTCATTGAAATATTCATGGTGTAAGACATTTCTGTAACAATGGAAGCTGAAATTTGTCTAGAAAGGAGGCAGCTTGTGAATAAACCTTTCATCAAATGACCACACAAAAATCCCTGCTGGTTCACATGAATCTTTTCAGGATTTTATCAAGTTCGGTCACAGACTTGTTGATGTTATTTCAGCCTTTGAAAGCATTTTTCACTTGCCTGTCCTGGTTGAACAGGAGGTCAGACTGAGACACCCCAATTTCCAATGTTTGAACTATCCGTGAATGAAAATCCAGATTGTGTGCTCCAGCCCAGGGAATGGTTTATGAACTCTGTGTGAAACTAGTCTTCCATAATTAAGTTATGTTGTTTCACTGTGATGGCATGTTGAGTTACTTGAATTCATTAGGCGTGACACTGTATTATTTGAAGAATGTAAAGGATCAAAAACCAGTGGACTCTGCGATGATCTGTAGAAACCCTGTTCTTCTTCCTTTGTATTTGTTTATTCACTATTCTGGCATAGAAAAAATAGTGACAAAGTTAAACTCTTGTAGCAGGCCCAGATAAGCCAAGCAAGTAGTATAAAATTAAATGGATATAGTAAAGCAAAAAAACCCAAACAAACCCCAGAAAACTCTATCTGTTATCTAGCAAAATTCTTAGGATAAAACCATGACCTGAAAATACAGAAGTCTCTGCAAAATTAATCCCTGCATGTTCCCTCTGGAAATGAGAAAGAACACGCTTCATTAAGCCAGTGCTAACCTTTCGAAATCATGTTTCTCTGATATTTATTCCTTGAAATAATAAAAAGGGTCATGTCAGATGTTGGAGAGCCATAATGTAGGCCCTTGCTTGCTGCTGCCCTTTTCTAACTTGAGTGTTCCTCTCCCAGAGCAAACTTTTAAAATAAAAAGCAAGGGCTTGGTTCGTCCTTTTTGTTGACCTTTATACATTTTGTGGCTCTGCATTTGCACCAGTTAAATTACAGAGTAAGAAAATTTCCATCCCTTTTCTAGCTCTGCTAGAAGGCCTTAGTCTTCTCAGTGACAAACGGTGAAACGCATTCACAGGTCTATGTGGGCAGATTTGGAGAACATAAAATCTGTCCCGTGGGGGCTGCAGGAGCCCACAGAGCCGCTGCCCTGCTGCCCCTTCCCTCCGGTCAGCTCAGCCCATGCCTCGGGAAGACTGGCACAGGGGGTCCAGGCATTGCTGGACGAGGACAGGGGGACAAGTCAGGCTCCAGGTTGAGTGCAAGGAGCAAGTCAGTGTCTGTTGGGGCTGGGCATGGGCCTTGCTGCAGCTGAGCTCGACTCAGGGTGATGGCAGCTGGGGGCTCCCACGCAGGGCGATGGTGGTTGGTGGGGGATGCCTGGGGCCCAGGCAGCTCTGTAGCCACGTGGGAGAGCGGGAGCACAGCTCCCACAGGAGAGGTTGGTATCAGCAGAGAAACCTGCGGGCGGGGGTCGTGCATGTTTTTGCCATGTGTCAGGCCAGAGAGGTGACAGGTCCTTGGGAAGTAAGTTTTCTGCTGTTTGTAGTAATTGGTAAATTATGTCCACCCTCACATGTTGCTCTGCTTTGCCTGAAAGCACATAATTTTGTATAATTTCCCCCAAATTGCTCCCATGGTGATAATGGGGGAGTTTTCTCCCTGGGCGCCTCAGTGAGATGTTTGTGTTGGGAATTGCATGTTCTATACTGTTAATGAACAGTGTCAGGAATTTAATAACTTAAGAGTTTAGAAATGTGCAGGGTATCTTGGGAGGAAGGGTTTTCCTTTCAGCTCCTCCACAGTGTTTGCATTTACTGAAAGTTTTGCATGGGTCTGTATAGTACCACAAAGCAAGACCATATAGCTGAAACCTAGATACTCATGACAGATAAACACGATTCACTTCATGTTTACCACGGGATCAATACATCATTTCAAGTAATCCAAGAAAAATGGTACCAAGTTAACACACTGCAAGATACATTATTTACCTACATTTGAGATTGGTACAAATAATTTCCTTCTCTATATTTTTGATGTGATGCTAAATTATTCAGCTTAAATTCATGACTAATCTCTGGCTTTCAGTTTTTCCAGTCTTCATAAAAATGCCAAATAACTACTATAATTCATTAAACAGGAAACAGCTTGCGCTGTATATGTAGACCTAGCACCACATGCCTTAAATCTGTTATAAAAATGGAACATCTAAGTTACGGTGGTGTAAAATAGGAGAAAAATAATTTTTGCTGGATCTCTGTGGAAGATACAGAGTGAGTAAGAATGAAATAATTAAGATAACTTTAAAGTCCTACTTGTAGTCCTGTCATAATAATCTTGTTTCTAGCTAAATAAAATCATCCCCTGGATTGCTTTTTAAACTGTGTTTCATATTGGTTTTTGCTTCCTGTCACAATATTGTTTTACCAGCAAAACAGCTGTCCTCGACAAGTCTGCCAAATGGAAAATCGATTTGGAAAATATGCTGACCCCTATTTTGTTCTGGTTTAGCATTTCACTTTCATTTAACAAAAGGTATACTAGTTTACATAACAAATGTTTTTTTCTTTAACTAACCAACTATTGCAGCTTTTTCCCTAGTAGGCATAAACTACTGTCAGGGCTTACCTCAGCTGTTACAGCAGCTGTGAATATGCCCTGCTGATCTCATGGAAAAGCTGGAGCTAGGAAACTAAGATGTCATGAAAATAGCTGAGGATGAGGTTTCGAGAAAAATATTCCTGTAATTTGTTGGAATTGGGGAAGTGAAATGTGCAATTCTAACAACAGTTGACAGATTTATAGACTCGGTACACTAATTAACAAGCAGCTTACTCTAATGTATTAATCTATGAAACAACAGCACCAGAGAGAGCTGCTCTGTTTTGTGCACAAGCATGGGGATGCTGAAGTGCCCTTCTCCTGTAATGATGGAATTATATATTGTATACAAAATTCAAGAATGATGTTAAACAAGAAGCAATTGAAGGATTACTTCCTTCTGGTGTGAAGGGAGATGTTTTGCTATAAACTGTATGTCTGTGTGCAAGACAGAAAGAAACAAAAAGTTTTCATTTGTTCTTTTCCTTCTCTTTTCATTGCTGTTTTTTGTTTACATGGCTGTGGTAGAATCCAGCTAAGAAGCTAGAACAGAAAAATCAAATAAAGCATTACTTAATCATTTCCACAACTACTTCTAGCTAAATCTTTGCTCATATCAGTGTAACATCTTGGGATTTTCATGCTTTGAGATTCATCTGTGGAATTCCTTTGTATAAAAGTTTCTTGGATTGGATAAGTGGTACAGCTTCCTTGTATCCTCCACCAATAATCTCAATAGATGGAGCCACTGAGGAAAGAAAAACAACATATTTCTGATGTGCATTTAAAGCACCTCCGATATTACATCTGTATTCATACTTCAGCAATGACTTAAATGTCTTGATAGATGACAAGATGACAGTTAAATGAAAATAACTGAATAATTTTGTTTTTTACAAACATCACTTTAGTTTGCTTTTGAATATAGAAAAGTAGAACTTAAATTCTATATGTGTAACAAAATACTAAGTCTGATTAAAGCCGAGGAATAATGATGCTTTTCGGGAAGAATGTGAAGCTTTAAAAAAACCCACATGAACAGTTCTGTAAATGTTTAAGGATACAATAGTTGAATCCCTTATAGTTTTATTTATTTATTTGCTGTTTCTTCACTAAACTTTCTCCCCACACCTTAATGGATAATATGTCCTTGAATATTCTCCTTATAGGCATTTAAATATGCCTATATCTGCTGAAGTTCCTAAGGCTGCAATTTGCTTGTAATCTTCCATCTGTTCCAAATTCATTGTAAATGCATACAGTCAGATCTTCAGCTCTATAAAAGCATCACATGAAGTCAGTGGAGCTACATGGAATACCTTCAGATGAGAATGTCGCTTGTGATATTTGTATCTCCACTTTTCCTGAACCCAAACTTGTTTTCACCATATAATTACATTTTTTTCACCATTCTGATCACAAATTGATATTAATTGCCTGATTTTGACTAAAGTTCACATTCACAATTATGTGACAAGGATTAATGTAATATAAGTGTGGACTTTACAAAAATGTTTAATCAAAACTTCTTTCATAAACTATTTTTCTAACAAAATGTTTACAAAAGGAAAGGATTTATGTTTAGTACTTTTCTTGTGTTGTCAGACTCCTGTAATGGTGCACAAGACCATTGTTCATGGCCAGGGAAGATGACAAGGATGGCTCTAGGTTAAAAATCTGTATTCCCTAGTTAGAAGGGTCACACTTGGAAATGTCCGTGTGCATTGGTTTTTGCCCTCAAAGTCTTCATCTTCAATTGCCTTATTGGAGAAGTTCCTTGTGATGCACGAAGGACCAAGGTGTATGTATCATTTGAAAGAATTATTCCACTACATTAGTAGCCATAAACCGTATATAGAAATGGGGTAGAGTGAAAGGATATCATGGAAATAATCTATTTACTGTAAATTATTTTACTTATTTTTACTGTTATTTAGCATAATCACAAGTAAAAACCGGGGTAAGATAAGAGCTGGAGAAGAAAACTGAAGTGATTGACTTCGCGTTACAATATTTTTTTATGTTCAATTAGGAAGCTACAGCAAACTTGGACTCACGATGTTGTCTCTGGATATCTAATTTACTTTGTAATAATAGTAAATCAGTAACTAAACCATTAAATGCTGACTTTAGCAGATTTTCTGTATGCTGGGTGTCTTTAGCTGTGTCCCCAGATGAAAAGCTTGTTTGTTTGTTTGTTTATTTTTAAGTATACAGTGCAGGTTACCAGGAAATAGCTCCTAGAAGCGTTCAGCAATCAAATTTTCCTAATTCAGTTCGTCTCCCAAATATGTTTTATAACATCTGTAATTAACCCCAAACCACTGCAAATCTGGCACTGGCATTCAGAATGCCGTCTTTGAAGTACCAAAGAAGCCATGGCAGTTGATTGCATTACCACCAGTAGTGTGTATTTTGTACCTTCAATATCAGTCTTCATGGTCTGACACAAGTCATAAGACTTTTATTGCTGTCAAGCCATATAAAATCCTGGTGTCAGGTTCTTAACACTTGGAAAGTAATAACACTCCTGATCTTCTATTTTAAAAAATATAGACATTCAGTTTGCTTTGAATAGATTTCCGTAGATAAAATACAGAACTTGTAGAGCTGAGTTACCTTTCTCACTAATAATTGTATATTTAACACCACCTTGCCATGAAACCTCAGTCAATTAATCTGTTTCTGTTCCCCACAAGTGTAAAATAGGATAGCAGTTCACAACTACGTTCATAAAACTCTTTAAAAGCACCGTGTGTGTCTTTCCTGTAAAGGCTGCATAAGAAATCTTGGATGGTTAATATCTTACTTTTAAAT
>NW_008824900.1:4269050-4316225 GCF_000699105.1 Pygoscelis adeliae | reverse complement strand
AGCAGGAGTTCATGCTTTCTGTATCTGAAAATGATGCACATAAGTTGCCACTGCTCCTCAGGAATAAATACTGAAGTAAAATGAAAATAAAGTTATATAGCTTCCTGTGAATAGTTTTGGTACTCTAATAATTGTGATGTATATAAATCTAGAATGTAAAATTCAAACATAAATTTAGATCTTACAGCAACTTGGTAAAAATAGACCAATGAAAATGTTTGTAAATTTAGTGCCAAGAAAATATATTACTTTGTTGCCTATTTCTGATAGATGTTGTTAAAATAAGAGGCACCTGCCCTTATGCTGTATAAAATGTTATGAATACTGTAAAAGCCTAAGACAAATATTAGAAACAAGTCTCCTAGCAAACTGGCAGCAGAGCTGTGTCAGGCAATGCCGCTACCAGTTACAGGCTATGAGGCCATTGTTTAAATTTACTTCAATTTAAGTCCTTTAATGAGGGCACTGGCAGCTTGCTCGTTGTCCCTGGAGTCCCATCCTGTTAATTCTACATCAGGCATCAATGGGCCATGTGCTCTGAATGGAGCATGGTCAGTAGTGAGCCCACGAACAGTAGTGAACTCGGTACCGGGGGATGATAAATCTACTTCTGCAGAGTTTGACAGCTTCCACCAAGACCAGTGAACCTGTGGAAATGAAGTATCCCTCAGACATTAGGTCTGGAAGTACAGAGCTTCTTCAGCATGTGCATTGCAATTTATTTCCATTGTAACTAAAAATTGGTATGAATTTATTGGGTCGCATTCCTAATAAGTTTGATCATTCTAAAGCTACCTGCTGGAGATGAGTTGCTTAACAGTGGGTGGCTGTCTCTAGGGAGCTTCCTCAGTAAGTACTGATTTGACTTGTTGTCTTCAAGTGATCAAGCACTCAGAAATTTCCTATGTAAATATCTGTTTGTCACTTTTTGGCAAATATTCTAATTAGCTGTGGTACTTACTTATGATCAGTGTTGGCTTGTTAATGATATGAATATGATAAGGCACAAAGTTATTTGAATGCAATGAAAGTTTGGTAGCCATGGTGGGCCAAAGAGAGCAGAAGAATTAGAGATTCTATTCCCTTCAGACTTGTACGAAATTAGTAATCTTTCACTGTGTTTTGTATTCTAGGATGTGATGTCCACATTCTTCCAGTTTGGGGCTTCTATCCAGCAAGAAGCCATCGTCATGCTGAAGATCATGCAGGATTATGACTGGCATGTGTTCTCTCTGGTGACCACCACCTTCCCTGGATATCAAGACTTCATCAATGTCATTAAGACCACAGTGGAAAATAGTTTTGTGGGCTGGGACATGCAGAACATCATCGTACTTGATACCGCCTTTGGAGACGCCAAGACCCAAATTCAGCTGAAGAAAATTCATTCATCCGTCATCCTGCTATATTGTTCCAAGGATGAAGCTGTCTACATACTGGATGAGGCTCGTTCCCTGGGCCTTACTGGCTATGATTTCTTTTGGATAGTTCCCAGCCTGGTTAGTGGTAACACAGAAATCACTCCCAAGGAGTTTCCTTCAGGACTCATTTCAGCATCTTATGATGAATGGGACTACAGTTTAGAAGCTCGGGTACGGGATGGCCTTGGGATTATTGCCACTGCTGCATCAGCCATGCTGGAAAAATACTCCTTCATTCCTGAAGCAAAAACTAGCTGCTATGGACAACTGGAGAAAAATGACCGTCCGTCTCACACCTTGCACAAGTAAGGCTTATTGGTTTGGGGTTGTTTCCCCTACATAACCTTGGTAATTTTCCATTCTATTGCCATTATATGTTTCTTGAAGGAGAATATTGTTTTTTGTTAACTCCGTAATGCCCTTTTTAAGCAATGATTCTCACATGTTCCAAGGGAACACGCAAGAGTTCTGCACTGATAACTGTGCGCATGGAAATGATGTTATGTGCTTTGGAGAATAAATACTGCTCTGGATCTGATGTAGAAGATGGCAGAAATTGGTCTTAGAGGGTATGAAGCTGAGTTAATAAAATTGTGCTGTTGTGTACTTCAAATATGAGGTAAAATTGCGAAAATGCTCTGGAGGCTGTGCCTGAATCACTTGCATCTTTTTTGAACGTGGTAATATTTTGGAAGACGAGATGTGCAGCGTTAAAGAGGTATCCCTGGAAATTATAGAAGTATTAGATTAGGTAGGCAGCTTTTATCACCTAATAACTGAAATCTGTCACTTCTACTTGTGAGGATTTTATATTTGTCACCTGTACTAGAATAACTGTAAAAATTAATCTGTATTAATCCAAGTTGATGTGGATGTTTTCTCAAAACAGTTTGTCATATGGGAACTGCCAAGGTTTAAATCAGGATTCTTTGCTCTTCCTCCCCCCTTCCCCCCCTTTTAATTATCCCTTTTAGACGTGGTACTCCTGATTACTTCTATCCAAAATGTTGCATAATACATGACACACAGTAATAAATTTCTTTATCTGGTTTGTGAGAGGAAATAAAGGGAATTGTGCATGTTTTTTAATAGCTCTTTACGGTATCTCATATGGAAGTTACTAAGCAGTATTTAAGAAATTTGTTCTGACCAAATATTGCAGATGAAGTGCTTTCTACAGGAAAGCAGGATAGAATTGGCCCAAGAAGGAAAGTCAGTGCTGATTTCATATAGGGATTGTGGAACATTTTTAATCTTCTGAGATATATGTGCATATTTAGATTAGGGGTTGATTGCCATGTCATATCCTGGAACAGTTGTTGTTTTCCATGAAAATGGCATCTTTGTGCACAGCATTCTTTAGAAGCTCTCTTAAAAGCTAAATACTGCCAAGTAAATGGATTTTAACATTTCATATATGTATTTCATAAACAGTGTGACCAAAGTTCAGAACCTTGCACAGTTCTCCTTAGAGAGGACTTGCCTTTAGTATCACACTTCCACTTTTTTTGGTCTCCCCTTTCCTATTTCTAAGCCTCTGCCTCTAAAACTGTACAAATTTACCAGAGGTGTTGCAGAAAATCTGTGATTCTTTTCCTGCTGCCCCAGTTGCCCCTGGGGAGTGACAGGAGGCAGTGCTGGGGTGGCTCTCTGGTCCAGCATGGCTCTGGGAAAGCCGTCGCATGGTCACTCGTGTCAGGGCAGAGAGCTGGAAGGCACTGCCGGGATGACTGTCCTACCCGCACCTGCTATGGGATCCTCAGATGATTCTTCTTAATGCATGTGCTGACAATGCCAGATAAAAGCGAAAGCTAATGGCATCCCATTAAGCAAATTCTGTGTCTTAACAGTAGGATCTGTACAAACAAAGAAGTTCACTATTAATATTTGAAGGCCGGTTTCTGTGAAGTTAAATTGTATTCTGTCGTCAGAAGTTTAAAATGCTGTGGTTCAATTGGATGGGCCACAAAAACTTGAACCTGTTTTGAAAAGGACTCCTACCTCATTGTTTTGGTAATACACTAGTGTAGACATGAATTAGTTCTTCAGTATTCAGCATAAGTTGTCTTTCTCCAATCATTTTTTTTCTCATTAAATCTGTATGACTACAAGAATAGGGCTTGTGAGTGTTAGGGCAGTGAGATTAGACTTCACCAGGGGATTCTGCAGCGTGTAGTGCATGATGCACATAGAAATTATTAATAGGAGAAGTTGTAATATAGTGCATTGTGGTTAATAAAGTCACTTCCTGATGCGAAACACTGCACTGTGAAGTGAGAATATATTTTCCATACCGGAGATTCTTTGAGCTTCTCCAACACCACAAGAACAAGAAGCAGGCTGTTTTTAATTTAGAAATGTCAGAATTACACTAAAATGAATGAACTTTAAATAGTCCTTCTTATGTAATAACTCCCCAAGACTATTCTTGTCACATATAATCTGCAAGAAAAGCCAGTATATACAAGCATTCAGCAGTGCTAAGTAATCTCTGGGAGTTGACCAGTCTCTCCATGCCAAGGTTAATTATGTAAATTCTTTGTACTTTCTTATCCTCATCACTAAATTGTAGTTTTCTTCCTTAGATGATAAATCAATCATCTGAGGTTTTATTCTGAAATGTAATCTTCACAGTTTCAGGTCACAGATAGTGCGGCTTTGTATTTTAAACTACAAGATAAATATATATGATGCTGTATTAAGGAGCTAACTTGAACAAAGGATTTTGGAGCATCCTCACAATAAAAAGGGCTAAAGTAATTGTAAACATCTTATGGACCTGGGATCTACTGTACTGTGCCTCCCTGTTTGTGTTGGAAATCAATGCTGAAGAAGTAGGGTTGCATGAAGGGACACTGCTTGCGAGCTCAGGAGCAGAGAACTCAGTGGAAAGCAGGAAAGAGGCTCTGTAAGGTGATGCTTGAGCAAAACCAAGCTCAAGAATGGAGCAAAAAACCCAGGATTTTTAGACTCCATCTATTATAATGACAGTGTAATTCAGCTTTAAACCCAGTATAGTATTCTAAGGCTATGCCATAATAGCTAATCTGCTTGTAAATGAAGGTTGGTAATGCTTTATGTATGACTTCCCGCATCTAGGTTGTGATTTTCATCTCCATTTATGAAGAAATTCTATGTAAAGAAAGCCATGAAGTGAAAGCTCCTCCTCACTCTTTCTCAAATCCTTTGAGTATTAAATTGGTTTGAAGATACGTATGTTTTGAAGCACACAGTTTATCCTTCCACTGTCACTACAATTTTAAGATGCTCTTATTGGCTTTCTAGACCCAGAAAAAATCAGGTTTGCTTTAGTTTTTGGAATGATTTGATCAATGTTCATTTCTGATACACATGGGAAAACTAGTTTTTCCCTATGAATTAAAACCCTATGATTAAAAATAAAATACAGGGATCATTTTCAATGCATTAAAAACCATACATATATATATATAGAGAGAGATGTATGTATTGATTCAGATCATCTTTTCCCACCTGTGTAAGACCCAGATTCTCCCAAGACAGAAAAATACTATTGTGTGAAATACTGGCACTAGCGCAGCAGGATAGATAGAATTAGCAGCTCATTAATGCAATGTCAGTTTAACAAATGCTTCTCTCTCTCAAAAAAGGAAAACATGCAAGCAAACAAACAGCAAAACAAAATAAACCTGCCAGTCGTCATGGAAAATGCTGCCGCTTTGTGAGTAGAAATGCTTCTGCTTTGTCTAGAAGAGTACTCATATTGTGTATAAAAGTCATAACCCTGGGAGATACATTTCACAATGACATTTCCAACCACTCTGATCTGTACAGGGATGGATGAGGATGACAAAGCTGTTGCTCTATCGTCATTATCCTAAAAAGCAAAAAGATGTGTCTGTTCATAGGTAGTCAGACATTTACCATGTGGTGTTTACATTTAGTTACATTCAGTTTCCAAATACAACCAAATAATACGCAGGATTTAGAGATTCGTCTTACTTTCGGTAGTGAAGGTGTAGGGCTAGAAAGCTGTCCAAACTGCTCTGGGCAGGCTGTCATTTCATACCCTTCCCAAGCATAGTTTCCTTTATTTGTCATCACTGAGCCAGGGAGCAGGAGCAATGTGAGGTCTGAAGGGCCAGATACAAATGCATTAGTTGATTGCTGAATTTATTGGCTCAATAATTACCATATAATTACCACTGCCCTGAATCACCCTTCTTTAAAAACTTAGGGACTTGGTGGGAGCAGTGTTTTGAAATGTGCTACCTAATGTTGCTGTCTTTCCATGGCCTACCGCACGGTTCATTTTCTTGTCCTTGCTGTTGTGCTCCTGTTAGCTTACAGCATGGCTACGAGACAGCGTCTTCTTCAGAGGGCAGTGGTATGCTCTCTCTCTAGTCCCGATATTCATTCATCAGGTTCAATATTTTGATTCCAGCTTTTAGCAATGACAGATAATTTTTGTTTGCTTTCTTTTGAGCAAAATCAGGTATTAAATGGACACAATGGTTTGATGAATAATCCAGCAAATCTGTTTAATCTTTTCCTGCACAAAGATCAACAGCCAATTTACAGAGGATTTATTCACTTAAGTTCTGTCAAAAGACTTGGGAAAAATAAGTATCATCTGCTTTATTGAATGATTGAAGATGTATCATTATTTAATTATATATGAAGCAAAATGCTTTTTCACTAGTAGCATACTTGCTGTGCAGACAAACAAATGTTAGTTACCTTCACGTAAGACTCTCCAGGATATTTTGTTTGTCTTTCCCATTTTGTGATCCCACTGCGGTTTTACTGGAGCCACTGCGTGCTCACAGGAATGCACTGCACACAGGGTGATGATCTGAGACTGTAACCCAGGTTTCAGTAGTCACATACGTTGCTTACGTGTTGTGGAGGGAAACAGCTAATTTGAGTATATTTTAAATTTAGTACTTCATTTTTGGTAACTTTAAAGCTTTAGGAAGTTTCAGTTTTTGCATGCTGCTAGATTTGCTTATTCTTCTCCTTTGCTACTGTGAATGATGCTCTGCAGAAACAAATCCAAGTAAGGATGATGCACCTAAATAGCTGAAGGCATAAACAAAACTGCAAGCCTTCATGGAGCACTGAGGCCACAGGGATGCGAGGAGCAGCACATTTCCAGGGAGGACAGTATATTTAGGCAAGTGTCTCCAAACGAGGACCAAGCTGCCAGTCCTAGATTTAATGTTAACTAATTTCAGATATCCTGGATTACAAGAAATTATTATTGTCAACATGAAAAAATGAATGAGAAAAGATACTCAAGACAAGAAAAAATTTTGTCAGTGGCAGCATCCCACTTAGCCTCATTAATTTGTGTGGGGATGCTTTCTGATCAGGAGACCCAGTAGAGTATTGTAGCAATTGGATTGGTGCACAGGGATACACAAAGTCTACTGCTGATGAACAGATTTTAAACAGTAACAACTAGATATTTGCACTTCTTGTAATTCACGTGCTGTAATTGTCCTCTTCTATAGTATGAGGGCATTTTCCATGTAGTTGCATTAAACAGCAGGAACTGAATGGATGAAACTGTTGTCATGTTCCTCTGAAAGTAAAACTAAACTTCACTGGCAACAAAAGACGGGTTGTGGAGGAAAACACTCCACCCAAGAGATCCTGATATGGTGCTGGTTTACTGATGAAGTGATTCAAAAAATTATAGAAAATCTGTATCAGAATTTTCTCCCAGGTTAGGTCAGTTTAGGAAGCAGAAGATACCAAACAGTTACCTGATTAGGGGCTTTTAGAATATTTTCCCCTTTTTGTGATAATTAAAAAAAAATTCATAATGAGAACAAGCATGGCCTTTGTTCTGGAGTTGAGCAGAGCCAGCCTTCAGGGCTGAAAGGAGGTCTTGAAATTCAAAATATAACTGAAGGTTCTTGGAGACGGAGCTGCTGCAGACACCGTCCCCTTGCAGAGAGCCAGGCAGGTTCACGGGGAAGAGTTTGGGATGTTTCTGAGGTGGTGGAGCAAAATGTAACCATATTAGTGCTTTTTATGAAGTTATTTCTAATAATAACATTAACTCACTAAACCTTCTGGTGTTTTATGAGTTACGCTAGTCTGCGACACCCTCCCAGGCATCTGGGCCCTTGCTAATTTTGCTCCCTCCCCTTGCCCCCTTTCAGAAGGGCTCCCCAAGGGTTTTGTCGCTTGTCTGGCAGAATTGGGGCAAAAAGACTTTCCAGACCTAATGCTTTAAGGAGCAGCTGGCAGGAGGTACAAGTAGTTGGCATGCCATTCCTTTTTCACAGTCACTGAGCATATTGTTCCCAAAATTGTATTCATCCATGCTGGCTCAAGGCCTAGGGAGAGACATACAGCTCCAAAGCAGGGTATCGTTGCAGAGTTATATTCAGGAGAGCGAGGGCTGGGGGAAGTGGAGGAGGAGAAGGCACGAAGAGGAGGAAGAGGCTCCTTGCATCACTGCAAAAGATTTGAATTTAGAAAATAAAATCCTACGTAGCCTAAGATATAAAATTACCTCTAAAAAAAGATTAACTGTTTGAAAAACGCATTGCTACCTTGTTTAATAGTGACCTATTTCAGACCTATTTCTATATGTGCTTCAGACCACACAGTATATATTCTGCGTTCAGTGTGTCTTGATTTAATTTTATAGATGGTCTTAGGAAGTCTGTTTCTTAATGATAAATATTTTGTCTTGGGGTTTCTATTGATAAGTATCTTTCAAATTTCACAGTAGAATCATAGTAAGGAAGTTCAGCAGTTCGGAGCCTCAAGATAAAGAAAAAACCAAAGTTTGGATTCACTCCTGCTTTTTTAGGTATGATGCTGGGTGAATGCCAAGCCCAGACAGGCTGGCTGTCTAGATTATTAAAATGGTTGGTTCACACTGTTTGGAGGAAAGAGAAATATCACTAATGACACGTTGGTGGTGAGGCATTTCATCTGCTTTAAATCTCAGTTTGGAAATTCCTTCTTTGGGGGAGAGTTTCTTTTATGAAACCTGTATTTCCCTAAGTCTCTGCTGTTTCTCTTCATTGCTTGCGGTTGTCACGGATTTGAAACACGGCCCCATGGTAAAGAAGGCACAAAATAAAAAATGATAGTCCCCAGTGATGGCACCTGAGGAATTTACCAAGTTTGATTTTTCTGATCTGGGCTGCAGGATAAGGGCAGGAAACGTGGGTCTGAACTCATGGCAGTGAGTAGTCCTGTGGGCTTTCCATGACCTGCAGCTATCGGGCCATGTGCTTTATTTTACAGGTCTAGTAACTAAGTTCTCTTTGGAGGTAGCTTAGGAGTGATATGTTTTCATTAATGCCTCTGCCTTACCCATTACATTTTTCCCAGCCAGTGATCTGTTTGGGAGCTGGATACTAGGTGGATTTCACACTAATTATAAACCAGCCTGTTATCACAGAGCTGGCTCTGTTCCTGAGCCCGATGAGTCCTGAATTTCTACTTTTAAAATTCTGAATCTGTATAAAATTATCGCTATAAAACAAAAAAGGAAGGAGCAAATACCAGAGCAACCAGAAGAAAGGGCATCTGAGACAGCCTGCGCTTCCTGTCTCTAAACTTGCTTTTAAAACCATGGGACGTTTGCTGAGGGTGCTTGCACGACCCGTTTGGTTTCTAAAGGTGTAATTCCTGTATGGTGTGCAGCCCCTCCGTCCTGCAGCCCCCCTGGCTGGCTCTCCTCCTGCGCCCTGCCGCCCCTGATGCTTTACCAGGCTGGAGCTTGGAGGAGTTTCTACTGTGATCACACTCGCACCTGCCAGAGTGAAGATTTTAAAGGTAACCCTGGGAATTCAAAACACCCCACCCCCCCCCCCCCCCCCCCCCCCCCCCCCCCCCCCCTTTTAACAATTTATTTATTGCTAGATGCAGTAACGTTATAAAAAGAGGTTAGTGGAGAAGAAGGCTTAAACCTTGGCAGGGGAGAAACCAAAGGATCCTTTCTGTAGGAAAAGCAGCTGCTGTTACTAATTGTGCTCAGCTACACCACTTGATCTTAGCACAGACAGTTTCACATTCGTATTTCAGTGGATAGATGGAAAGAAAATAAACATGAAATAGAGAAAAATGGAGAAAACAACAAAACAAACAGTTTGGAGAGGAGAAGAGGGAATTTTTTATTGTATTAGTTTTGGTGAGAGCATTTTTTGTTGTATGTATAATAATTATCACAACTACATTGTATGCATTTATTTTTAAGGGATCAATTAATTAAAAAGTTTTAATTTATTGCATTGCTCTAAGGACTTCCTAGGTCAGTATATGTACACGCATGCAATTGCTAGCTTTTAAAATCCAGGTCTTTTCTAGATGCCCTGAATTTTTACACATTTGTAAAAATATTTTCTTACATATGACATCTTTTTAATGCTGTGATCCTTGCATCTTTCTAGAAGAGTATTTCAGTTTTATTTTAAGCATAAGTAGACCTGTCTGGCCTCAGCAAGTGCAGAGTGCCACTGCTTCAATGTGTAGACTAGTTTTATCCTGTCTCTACAGCAGCGCTTCCTCCTGGCTGTGCAATGCTTTTGAGGGATGGTTCCAGATTGTATTCCATATTTTTGACTTATTTCTAGCCCCATGAGTCTCAGAAATCTGCATTTCCTCTGCCTTCTGGCCAGGGTTCTCCCTCAGCTTGGCTTTCCTCTGGAGAAGCCAGTTGATTCAGGGACTGGTTCATATGCTGTTGCCCGTGGCAGAAGTTACCCTGAAAAGGAGAAACAAGAGGCTAAGTCTTGGCTCACTACTCTTAGCGGGTGATCGGGCGTAAGCTCAGCTTGCTCTAAGGGAGAAATAAATTGTAAAGTAGTGCTGCAGGGTCTTCTGGGACGCAGGTGGGTGGGCATGAGAGTGCCCATCCTTGAGGACATGAATATTTGGGAGGATGCTCCCTGCCTGGCATCCTAGAGATACAACATGTGGAGGGTACTGCCAGGTGGGGACTTCCCTGAGCACCATCGCTGGTGAGGTTCCAGCGGTGACATCACACCTGCTTTGGTTTCACAGGATTGCTCTCCTGTGCAGTGTTGCGCTTTCGTTCTGTCGCTGTTTGTTTTCTCACATCTCCCAAAGAAGTTTATGAAGCCGGGGCTAGGATTAATCTTTGTTTGAGACAAAGTGATCTTTATAATTTACATAGTTGTTGTTGTTTTTTATCTTAAAAAAATGCCCACCACAGAATCCACTAAACCTTCTTGCTTTTGCTCTCAAATCCTTGCATCTATTAGGGGAACACTTGTGTATCTTGCATATACCTATATACATTTAGATGGTAAACATCAAAAGAAATCCCATAGCTTGCAACCATGTTTGCTGTTGTATAACATAGAAGCAGAAAGTCTCAA
This sequence comes from Pygoscelis adeliae, assembly GCF_000699105.1. Classification (NCBI taxonomy): domain Eukaryota; kingdom Metazoa; phylum Chordata; class Aves; order Sphenisciformes; family Spheniscidae; genus Pygoscelis; species Pygoscelis adeliae. The sequence continues at coordinate 4,305,451 of NW_008824900.1, read as the reverse complement.
AGATTCTGCTCCAGGAGTGGTCGTGGCTTTGCTGGGGTTTCAACTGTTTTCACACAGTATAGGAAATCCTTACCAAACACCTTCTGGGCAAAGAAGGTCCATGTCTTCTGTAAGGAGACTGGCCAGAAAGGTGTTTCTGTTTCAGCAATATTGTACCCTAGCAAACGGTCTTCTAAAAAGTGAGGTCTTCTAAAAATTGAGGTCTGATCCTTTCGGCAAAGTCTTCCCCCATTTGTTAATGGAAATTAGAGTCAATGAAGTTGTGGTATAATATTTACAGGGTAGGAAAACCCACCTTATTCAAATGTGTTCTGTCTTTCTGGATAGAGTCAGAGTTTTGACATGGATAAATATTGCACAGTTTGGGCACTAATCTGAAGCTTTACCTGAATTACTTGATCTTTCTGAGTCTATAAAAATTAAGTTGGAAACCTTGAGAGCAGTTTGTAACCTTGGTGCTTCGAAGGTTTGCTGTAAATACAACGGGAACAGTGTTCTGCTGTGGTGTTTCAACACTTCTCTTTTCAGTTCTGTTGGGGAAGGTGACAAGCAAAAAAGAATTGTATAAATGTTTAAAAGTGTTTTGAAATATATAGTACAGGCTTGGTTCTTCGCATGATAAAAACCTGTTTTGGATTCAGTGTGAGAATAGCTTAACTTCTGCCCCCCAAAATCCCGTTTTTCATACATGTATCACCTGGGGAATGTTACTTACAAACTTCAGTTTGCAAAAGTTAATTAAGACTTCAGTGTCATAATATCATCACAAGGCCTCCTGCTATCATGTTTTTGCAAAGTTTATAGCATTAATGAGGTATAAAAGCAGATTAACTACTAATCCAAGGTATATGCCGAATTGCCCCCTTAAAGTAATGAGCTCAAACAATCAAGCGCCTCATTAATTTCAAAACTACTTCAGAAATATATTTTGACCAATTCGGAAGCCAGACACCTTGCACAGAATTAATCTTGGGCAAACTTAAAACTCTATAAGAATAATGTATATTATAAATACTTTTTTTTTCCCTCACTCTTCCTAACCAGGAACAGAAAAACACATGGTTGTTTTTTGTAGAGACAAGCAGTTTAGGATTTTGGCCAGTAAAAGCAGAGCAGGACTTCTGTCCTTTGTGGAAGAAAAATGACAATTCAAAAGGGAATGTAGATTGTAAGCATTGGTTTCTGAAGAACACAGGCAGCTGATGAATTTTGTACAGAAGTGTGTGCTTGGTAAAACAAGAACCTCTTTGAAGTTCTTTTTTTATTGCTGCAATTTGAGAAACTGGGGTAGCTCAGACTGCGTCACTTACTGATACCTTTGTATATGACCCAGACAATACAATTTTAAGAGACTTTTACAGATTAGGGACTTTTTTTTTAACTTGCAAAATGTGGGTCACTACTAAATGTCTGGTACATTCACACAGTTTAAAAATATACGCTGAGTTCAGTTTTTCAGTTTAGATTTGTGGTTCATCTTTCTTTTTGGAGCGCTTGAGCGTCACTGCAGCTACAGCACTGCATCTTGTGATGGCCCTTGACTAGCTTCTAGTCTAGGGCATTTGCATATTAATGCCAAAATATGATGAGTGGTGTTTGAAATCTGGGGTAGTGATCCTACCAAACTACATAAAAGAAGGGTTCAACTCAAGTCCAATCACCAATGGCTACGTAATTAAAAACCCAACTGGACACAAAAGCCTGCTGTAGTACAGCGTGCATGTTTGTGGTTCAGCCCTTAGGAGGAGACAAAATGCTTGGCTTTCAGTTTTATTGAAATGAGGTAATTTCCGCCTGGCCCCATAAGACGATGTGTTCATTGTGGGGGGCGTTATTTCACGTGTATGAATTGGGAGGGAACCTGGGAAGGAGGGCAAAGAAGTATGAATACAAGTAGTGCATGTTTTCACAATACGTCCTTGTTTTCCCCTCACAGTGACTTCCTGGGCATTTTATTCCTTGGGTCACAATGCATTTGATTTTTAGCAGTGAGCGAAAGTTATGCTGGTTTCTTACATGTATGCACAAGCAAATTCTGTTTGGTGGTTTGCCACTTCCTCTCAAGGTGGCAAACAAGCTTCTTATTCCCGAGCAAGCTCTTTCAGTGCTGGATAAAAAATGTAATGTATGGGAAATTAGTTCAACTGAAAAGTGAAGTTCTGCCAAGGGGAAAATTTTCACACTGAAAATCTGTCACAAAATATGAGTTATTGCGATGGGTGAATTTACAAATTGCTGTCAAACCGGTGCTGAATTATGTTAACATGGCTGTTTAGGGCAGTGCACATTTAATTATTAACTGTGATGATAACAATGCCATTATTTCTTCTGGGTCTATATTTTTTTATTTAGTGTGCTTCTGCTATTGGGATTTTCAGGCAGCTATGTCAATACAAAGCCTTCTCCTTTGAATGTGGAGCTGAAGAAGTTTGTCTATGTCAGATTCACCAGGAGACCATGCTACTACTACTGCTACAAACAGTAAACAAACATGTAAACCAGTATCAGTTTCTTGTCAGTAAAACATTACAGAGCGATGTATGACGAATAGTTAAAGTAACTTTAATGCCCTTCAAAACACATCTGTCTGCGGGATCGAACGATACTAGTGTTGCGTTGAATTTCAGGAGGAGAGCACCTAGGTGAAAGCTTGGACTGAATTTCTTTCAATGAAATACACTGAGAATTCAGTGCAATTCAATGCCATTAACTTCAGACCATGGATATGGGGTGGAGGGCACGTTATCTTCTGGAAGTGCCATGGGATCACCAAGATTTTGAATTGCAGTTTTACCTCTCACCTGTGGGATAGCCCTGCCAGGCTCACATTGACAGTTTGGAGTTTTGATTTTTTTCAGCGTGACCAACGAACACCAATGCCAATACCATCCTTTTACTCTCTTCCCTGTCACGCCTGATTTTCTTAGGTGACGGAATTTCAGATAATGTATAAAATGATAGATTTTTTTCAGTATCACAGTCCGTGGAGCTTGACCTATGTGCTGTGGTAGTTCAGACTCTTGGTAGTAAGTTCCCTGTATTTGCGCTTTAAATACAAACCGCAATTTCTCATCGCTCTTTCTGACCCTGGAGCGGTGGAAACAATCTGTTCTCGCTGAGAAACACTGAAGCTATGTGGAACTGGAGCAAATATAAATATGGATTTATGTTATAAATCTGTGGAAAATTTTGAGAGAAAATTATTTTTGAGGACAGTCAAGTTTGTTAGATGACCAGAATGCCGGCATTTCTGAATCAACAAAAGGACAATGCTTTGGAAAAGAGGGTACATGTTTCAATGATGACTGGAAAGCAACAGTTAGAAATTAAAAACTATGCATACTAATCAGGAAATGGAAAAACTAGGTAGACTATATTAGAATTGGTATAAACCCAATAAGGAATTTAAGACCTTCAGGGGCAAATCTATGGTTAGAAAAGCTATAGGACTCTGTAGAGTTGAAGGGCGTCTCTAAGGTGATGAGTAGAGTACTGAGATCTCTACCCCAGGGTAGATCAGGTCCACTGCAGTGTCTGGCTGCTGAGCGCTTCTGGCCCGTGGCTGGTGTGTGTGGAGCCACCTGCAATGTTATTCACCAGAGTGCATACATGTCCCTCGATGGCACGGTCCAGGCCAGAGCAATGACTCGGTAGAGATGATGTTATCATTGCTAATGACAGGATTGCTTATAAGAAGTAGTATTCTGTCCTTAGAACGTGCAAGTTAGTGTGGCAATACAGGAGAAATGGAGAAAGCAAGCAACAGTACTGTGGGACATCTTAGGAGAGGTACCTCTTGTTGTAGCACTGAGTAATTTCCTTCTGTTGACATAAATTTGTACAAAATGTCTGTTGAATAAGTCTTCTCCTTTGTAACTGAATGAAGAGCCTGTGGTAAATAAACAGTTTTATTGATTCAGCGCCCAAACTGGTAAGTCTAAAGGCAGGAAATTTGGGATTGAACTGACATTTTCAAAAAAATTTTAAAAATTCTCCTTTTTCCTGTACATTTTATTCTGAGTTCCTCTAATTTTTTTTTCTATTCAAAGTGCTAATTAGTTTATATATCTTTTGAAAACCATTCAAAATTAACCTAAATACAAAGAAGTTTAAAACATATATCTTTTTTCTTTTTGAAATTACTAAACTGAAATATTATCGACCCCTTCAAAGTTTTCGTGTCTGGTTTTGGCTGAAGGCATTAGTGGAATTTATCCAAGTTACAAAGATGCTGTGTATAGCTACCATGTCGGGAAGGGCTGACAGGGCTCTTGGAGGTCTAAACAGGTGAAGCCAGAGTAGATGCACTTACTTCTGAGTATTACTCTAGTGAGACAATAGTATAATGTTACATACAGAGCTGATGTAGACATGTTTAAAATGGTCCTGAAAAACTGGTGAGGTTGTGCAAAGTGCCAGAAAGATTATTCATGAAGTGTACAGGTCATGCATAATGTGGAAGCTGTTTTAAAAATGATGTCTGCACTAAAAATCATATGTAAACAGTATTTTGCTTTGTCTTCTGCCATGGACTGCCTTGAAATGCTCAGACTCCCCATGCTGCAAACGTGGGCTTTTCACTCCATTAACAGGATTTGGTGCATGTATTTCATCGGTGGCTCTGGTGACTGAAGTAGCTTGCTCATTAACTGCTGGACAGCTCATTAATTTTTCAATGAACTTTTTTTCCTTGCTTTCTAGGTTTATGATGAATGTGACTTGGGAAGGTAAAGATTTGTCCTTCACAGCAGATGGTTATCAGGCACACCCCAGGCTGGTGGTGATAGTACTGAACAACGATCGTGAATGGGAAAAGGTGAGCATTACCTCTGGGTGAAAGATGTGAGAGGAGATAGGAGAGACTTGGTAGAACCCTATTAATGACAAGTAGACAGATTAACGTCATGGATGTCAATGATGATATTCTGCTGTAGCAGGTTTGTCACAACAGTTCAGAAAAGATAATTTTACCTTATTCTGAGGAGGTCTAAGGAGTTTTAGCAGGGAAAGCAACATATCGGTGAAGATAAGCCGATTTCGGAAGATTTCTGTGAAACACACCTTGCATTTCTTCTTGCAATTTAGTCAAATAAAATGGATGACTGAAAAATCTCCAGAAACTTGGGCCTTAACTACCTAAATTTGGATGGGTTTGTATATCTCTACAACTCCGGTCCTTTTATTTGCTTGGTTTTGTATTCTTTGACAGATTTTAGAGTAAAAGTACACTGTTTTAGTTTTTTTTTAACTGTGTAATTCCTGTTGATTTGGAGGATAATCCCTATAATGTTTGCCTAAGAAATTCAGAATCTTGACTTATGTTCTCCTGGTAGGCAAGTGATCTCCCTAAACCTCTATATAGACTAGAAGGAAAAGTGTCTTAATATCAGTGTTAATCATATATGTGAGGAATAAAAGAAAAAAGTTTATCATGAGTGTTTTTTCTTTAAAACTCCCACCTCAGCCTGTGACTGTTTTGGCTCTGAGTTTTCCAGGTTATCTGTGGTCCCATGTTTTAAAAACAGGGGACCTTAGAAACTGTTTGCAATATGAGACTGTAGGAAAAAATACATCTGTATCATGCACCAGTTTTATTTTAAATTCATAAAACATGATCCTGCATTATATAAATTGTTGCTGAAATCTATGAAGTCTTTTTCTTATAGTTTTAGGATCCCATAGAATCAACTTAAAACTCCAGTTTGTAAGACTGCAAGACTCTTCATGGTGTTGGATAATAATGACAAAATAAGAATTACTGAAGGACATCTCAGTAAATATGCTAGTCATGCAAAAACACAGAGAGCAGTCCTGGATTATGCTATGTATTTCTTTATGTTCCTTTGATGCAAATTTAATTCTCTGGATAAATTTAGTCCTATCCAAATGTGTCAATCTGAATCTTTGGAGGAATCTTTTGCTCAGTAACCATTATGATAATTTCTTACCCTATTTTAAAATTCTTCAACACTCTGCATATCATATATAATGTTCTGGCAAAAATAATATACTACTTGAGGAATATTAGTATTGGGCACCAAAGGGAGAAAATGGTTAGAGAGGCAGCCAACAATGCTTATGGTATAGTAATTCCATACATTTTGTACCTTGAAACTTCTCTAAAGAGACCATTCAAAGGACAAGGGGAGATAGGTTTGATGTTTTTGAAAAATGAGCTAACAGCAGCAAAGAAATGCTGGATATAAGAACCGACATTATTTCCAAGAAATAACTTGAGCCTGTTTTAACCTTCAAGTGACTCCCCTATCAGAGAATGGAAGATTTGGTGCAGGTTTTGCTGTATCTAACTGTGCATGTTGTATGGCAGCAGTGTACGCTCCACCTGCTGTGCTGGGCTACAAGACTCTCCGTAGGCTGCTGCTTATGTTGTCTGTGCACAGTTTTCCATTTGGTAAATCCCTTCCTGCTCATTGTTGTGTTTGAGGAGCTTCTAGGAGGAAAAAAAGAGTGATTGAAGGGAGCTCCTGCCCAGAAAAAAATTTATGCATCTGCTCCTAGCTGCCCCTTTGCTTTAGAGCCCTTTTGGTGGCAGGCCAGATGAGTTACTTCAGTAGAGACAGCCTGCCCCTAGCTGCAGCTTTCGTGTCTGCTTCTCTATCGTAGGACTATGGGAAGGGGGCCAGGTTTAATTATGTCAGAGGGGAGAAGTGAAAGGCAGCCAAGAACGGGCTGTCACCACCAGAATTATTCTTCTGACCACAAGCTGATCCCTGCCTCTGTGGATGAAGACAAATAAACTGACTAATCAATTATCCTGGCAAGCTGGATGTAGCTCTCAGCTCTCTCGGAGCACCCCACATTTATATCAGCAGAGCATCACTGTGCGCTTCAGAAATAATAGGACAGTTCCTCTGACTTAGAGACATGAGAAGGCCTTTGCCCACCCCCTGGTTTATTTGAACATCTCTCTAGTGTCGTCTCGACATCCTTTCCAAGTTGCATTTCTCACCCCATATCTCTTAGCCAATTTCTTTCTCCTTGTTCCTTTCTCCTTGCGCTGTTTTGCTCAATTTCAAAACTGTCAAAATTACTCATCTGAGACCTAACATTTCCTGCTCTGAGTTTCCAGACAGGTGCATGCTTTTACTTCCAATTACAGTATTGCAATGAGTATCACAGAGTTGTTTTATTGAAGTCTTATTAGATACCCTCAATCCTACATGGAAAACATCAAGTCCTAGAATCTAATTAAATGATTTACTCATGTGAAAAACTGACAATGCAACAGCCTGCTAATTCTTGTAATGTAACTAATGTACATAGAAATTGCGAGTAGCTACTTCATTATTTATGTAGGAAAGAGTAATTGTGGTTTATGTGAAGATTTTTTTACCCAGCATTCTCCTGAAAGTACAAGATTTAATATTAAAACTAATTTTTATTTGGTTGTAGTATAATAGTCTGCTTTTACTTAAATACAATTTTTCCTTGGTCTCGAAATTGATATACTTGACTTGAGGCTTGAGGTTATAGAAAATCCATTCAACCATAGTTGAAGAGCATACATCTTCCCCCTAGGAAAAGAAGTTCCTTTTCCTTTACAAATGACTCAGTATCAAAACTTTGAAGTGGTAACTTCACACGTAAATGGGGTTGACTGAGGGATTTGTCCCATATCAGATTCTGAAAAAAGCTGGTTGGATGATAGTAGTTTGAAGGCTGAAAATTACTTTTGGGCATGTTCAGGCATCCAGCAAGATATTTTGACAGATCCTAAAGCAGCTACTCAAACTTCTTACATCAACATTCATATTGTTGCTGCTAATCTTGACAGGCAAAGGGGCTGCTGTTCTCAGGCAAGAGATTTTTAAGAAGACAAGCTTAATGTGCTTGTTTCAGTGAAACTTAATAAATTTGCCAGAGTTAACAGTGTTGCCCAAATATCACCAAAGCGCTGCTGGGATACTGTGCCAGTGCTAAAAAATCCACAGAGGTCCAGCAGTAGCACCTGCAACTCCCTCATTAAGCTTATCTCAGTGAGGTGTGACCTGGGTGTCTCACCCGGCCCGTTAACTTCACTGAGTTGCAAACTGCACAGTCTGTTAGTCTTTCTTTTTTTTTTTAATGTGGAAATAAAACCAATCAATCCAATATTAAAATCATATACTAGAATATAATTAGCAGTGGCAAAATTAGGCTGTTTAATTAGCTGTGCAAATCATATATGTTAAGTAAGGTAGGGAGGACTGTATAGCATTTAAAGATGAGTGTATTCCATGTGTAAAGATGAGTTCCAGGGTAAAACCAATTTTTACTGGTGCTCCCAGATAGATATAGATAAAATTACCATAGTGGTCTGTATTCTGGGTGAATTTGTGAGATAGAAGTGTCCTGCATTTTTGTAGCCAATGAATTTTTACAAGAAGCAAGAGTAACAGGTACTACATGGCACAATTGCTAGTTTAATGCCACTGCAAGAACCGTTACTTACATCTAAGTTTATTCTAAATGTAACCAATCATTTTTAACTTTCTATTAAGGTAGGATTTAATGTAGATCTTGATTTTGCTCTGATTAACTAGCATATGCCAGCTATACAAGCTCTGTGTGAGGTTGTACACATTTGTATCTAAGTAGGAATGAGTGGGCAGAGGGTGTGCGGTTCCTGCCTGGAATAAATGAACCAGGGTCTTCACAGAGAGCTCCATCTGGCTACTAACATCCACCACCATGTAGCTGAGAAAAGACAGCTATCATATCTAATGGTATAGCTGAAACTTCACTGGGCAAGAACTGAAAAACCTAACACTCGGTCAGATTTCTGACAGAGCTTTATTATCACAGAGTACTGTGATATTATTATTACTTTATTATCACAGAGTACTGTGATAATAAAAAGTCACTGAGATGGTACAGGGTAGTTTCTTGCAAAATCTCAATTGATTTCAGAGCAGGGGTCATGACAGCTGAAAGATCCTGATGCCTCATGGTAGACATTCCCTAAAAGTTGTGAAGAAATGCATATATTTTAACTAGAACATATGAAATTGCATGATCTAATCATCCATTTGCTGGTGTATCTTTTGTCAGTAGCTCTGTGGCCTGACATGATATATTATCTTTGCCCATAGCAGAAACAGCATGCTCTTTAACATCTGTTGGGTTGTCATTTTCTTTGTTCCATCCTTGTTGCTTATTGTATTTAGTCTTCCTGTAAATATGCCTATCCTGACGCTTACTGTCAATTGAAAATTGCATATTGTTTCTGTATCAGTGAGCTTTTACTTAGCCTAAAGGCCTTTCCTTTGACCTTTACTGTACTGAATTGTTTGAATTGCACCAATTAATATGCAGCATTTCTTAAATCCTCTGTTCCCAAGAAGGATGTTTCCTTCCTCTCTGCTGCTGTAAAGGAATCGCAGCTGCCATGGAAAGCAGTGGTAAAGTGTGCTTTGCTCCTGTTCTTTACAGCTAATATTACAGAGGAGATTAAAGAGTAGGAAGACTTTCAGGGCAGCTCTTCCTCTCTGGAAGTAAACGTATGGATATCTGGACATTTCTGGAGAGCTGTAAGATCTTCACTGAGTGCAGAGGTGACAAAAAAATCTTCCCTCACTGGGAGGTGGAGGAAGGGGCTGTCAATTTGTTTAGCTCTTGTCCTTTCTAATGACATAGTCAACTCATAAAATGGCTTCTCTGGCATGAGTTTGAACGCTTGCGCTACATAGTTATTTGGGACATTTCCCAGTACTAAAACTGTACCAACCACTGAGGATTTGGTGGGTGCTAATTACTAATTCTGTATTGAAAAATAAGGCTACAGGAGGTGGTAGCTTTTCTTTCTCCTCCTGTTTGTTTATAATCTCTCTGGGTACTGTGTTTTCCTTTGAGCCCTGCTGGTCGCAGTATTGGTGCCTCCCTGCCGGCGTCAGGAGCAGCCATGAGGGAAGAGTGGTACATTTGCATACCCCATATGGGATTTTGCAGCAAATTTTGAAAACTTCAAAGTCTTTAAATGGATGTCTTCAAACCACTCAGGACTGTAAAACACTCCCTATTAATAAGACATGAAAGTGCTTGCATCGTATTTTGTCATTTAAATTTAGAGTGACATTGTGAAATATGGACCTTCAGAAACGCGAAGCGACACAAAGGTTTGCAGCAGAAGGTATACAACAGATGCTGTTTCTGGAGGAAAGATTTTGCTCGTGCTTCGTTCTGCAGCTGCCTGTTATTGCTAACCCGACAAACTCAATTTATGCTTTCTAGTTATTGACTTAAAACTTACCAGAGTAGCGCTTCGTTGTAAGTGGAAAAGTGTGATGAAATAGAAGTAATAAATAGTTTTTCTATAAAGCAAAATGAGTTAGATTTTGCATTTGCTCAGCATTATTTTCTTCACAAAAGTAAGACAGCTCAAAAAGTATGTTTGCAATATGAGCGTGTGTTTAATGTAGAAAGAACATCCCTGAAAATTTTTCTCTTTTCAAAGGTTTGGTCGGGTAGTCTTGGGGGTGCATTTAGTATCCATGTTGTCATGTAACATTTTTTCTTACAAAAGAATGATGTCTGTGTATTGTGTACAGTTCCCATCTGCTGGGAAGAGGGTGATAGGACCGAGTTGTTTGTTTGTTTTCTGTGTGATATGCCGGTGTGACAGACTTTCTTTTCGTGCCAGCATTGGCACACAAGGGAGAACATACCCCGCTCTTTTCTCTCTCCGCTCAGGATCTGTCCTTGCTCTGTTTCTCTGATTCGATGATCTCTGTGAGGGTGTGTGATTAGGATTATGACAATCATCGCCATATTATTTAGAGACTGCTTAAGGGTGCAGCGGGAGAGGGGTCTCCGTGAGGTACAGCAGTGCGTAACTTTGCAAGTTGTCTGTCTGTCTTAGGCTAGCTGTCTTTATCTAGCTGTTACACAGAAACACACCAAATACTTCATTACCACCTTTCTCGAATGCAGTCTTCAAAAGATAAATAGGCATGCATGAGGTGGTCAAACCATGTATGTAATACAGAGAGTTTGTAGGGTGCTTTAGACAACGGTGGATGAGATGAGGACCCTATGATTGCTAATTCAGTCTGACATCAAATAAGCTCTTCTGTGCTCTCAGCTATTTTCTGCTTTCCTTCCCGTATCCTGTAGAGATTAAACCAAAGGGAATATTCCAGACTGCATATGAAGATGGAGAAAATGGGAAAGAATGTGCAAGTTCAAAAGAGATACAATGGTATATATACCATTGCAAGTCTGTAGTTGAAGCTGAGTTTTGCACCTACAGTAGTGAATCAAGGGTTTGATTTGCTGTTGAAACTGTATTTTTTATGAGAGTCCCAGTCTTTTGGCCATAAATAAGTTTTTTTTTATAATTTGGGCCAGGATCTTTCCCCAAAATGATTCTGTTGCCCTTTTTTCAAGTGAGGGCCATCTTCTGTATTTCTCTGGGATTGAGGCCACATCATTATCAGTCTAACTAGGAATGACAGAAATTTATCATAAATCTCTGGATATTTTGTGTCATTTCCACCCAGAAGAGTAAAAGTATTTGCATGAAGTTTTTGACAGTTCCATAATGGAGCATGTCTGCCTTTTTTGAGCGTTGAATTTTCTTTTTTAAAAATGTTTGTTTTACAAATACACAGTACTGTGTTTATTACTTTAAAATCTTTCTTAATGCAGTTTTACCTGCTCCCTCCATTTTTTAATCTAGCAACACAAGATATTCCATTGTATCTGCTGAGAATAAGCTCATTTACACTTCTGATTTCTCTAGTAATATTAATTGGATTCTTAGGAGGTCTAAGCAGGAGAGCTCTCTTTCTAGACACACTTTTGTGCTCTTTGCACTCTAAGCATGGTATTCTCTTCTCCATTGCTTGACTTGCTATAGACTGTAACTAAATGTAGTTAATTGGGTTTAAGGTTGGAGCATAAATCAAATTTTCAGACCTGTCTTTGAACTATTCGGTGGTTTCATCTCAGGTTGCATAATCCAGAAGTCCAAATGTTCCTCCTGTACTTTATTTAATGCTCTATTAAATGGTTCTCATTCTAAAAAAGTCATCTTACCTAAATGAAAAAGAGATTTTACAGAACACATTTTACAAAAATAGCTATATTTTTCCTGTGTTCTACATGTGCGTAGGGGTGCTAAGGAAATGATTCCTCAGCACATGAGATTTTGAAACAGCAAATGTTCCAGGTGAAGATATGACTTTGTGTTACACCAAAATGGGGATTGATGCAGATCTTAAATATTCTTAATCTTCCAGGAAAGAGGAAAGGGATGCAGGTAAGACTGAACAAACTGCCCTGATTCAACTATAGCTAAATTTCCTGTCATTAGGGAGTGGCTACACCAAGTATAAATGTTTTATCTTAAATTGGCTTCACTTTAAATTCAGGATGGCTGGGCCTGCTACACCAACTCAAATACCTGAGATTCTTCTTGATGCAGTTGGAACGTGTCTCTGGCTGCCTACTGTTAATGAGCTGTGCTTTCAGCCGAGTTCTCTGGGGCAGTAGTCTTGCTTCCAGGAGCTAGGGGAAGTGATTATCCTGACTGACACAAAGCTTTGAAATCTTAAAAATGTTTCCATTCTGTTTCAGAGAAAAAAAAGCTAAAATTTCAAATTCTATGAATCAGTAACCCAAACAAAACAAACCAAAGTAATAGATTGGAGTAGTTGAAATTCTTTCACCTCAAATTTATCTGTACATATTCTGATAAATTAGCATGTATTTCTAGATAGCAAGTCCAGAACTATAAGTGCAATGTCTTTATTAAAACATCTTTATTTCTGTTTACAAGTGATTTCAAATGGTGGTTTTATGTTTTGAACGGTAAAAAGCCCACTTTCTGAACTGTTTTCTTTCAAGAAATTAGGACAATGAAAATCATCTTCAGAAAAGTTCTCTTCTACCCATCTCCCACCCTATCAAAATATAATTTTGGCAACCTGGCAGGCCTGTGCAGTGTTTTAACTCCCTGTTGTCCTCTGGCTACCCTTTTCCAAGCAGTGATGGCTTGAAGACTGAGGAGATAAGAAACAGCTGCTGAATGGCAAAGAGTTCCCTTGAGATTGATCAAATACAAGTAGCAAGTCTTAGGCTGCAGATGGAAAGAATAAGATAGTAATTCTTCACTGTAGTGATAACATTTCCACAGTAGAGACAGTGTATTTCTATCCTACATGTGAGTTTAGCACTATTTTAGTTTTGTGGACCTGTTAGTCTTTGATAGACTGGCTATGAAAATTGTTTCTGGTCTCTGCTAAGAGTATGTAGAGTTACAGTTCACTATTGTTCTGTATTGGAGCTTTGTAGTTTCACCTGCAGATTAATGTGTTCTAGTGTTCAAATATTTGTCATTAAAATTAGAAAATGTTGCATAAAGAATATCTGTATCAGGGATCCCATTATTAGTAGGTAAGGATGCTAGTTTAAACACAGACTCCTTCTACCTCAAATCTAGATGCTTGGACTTGGTTGGAGGATGCCACGTTTAGTTCATCAGTAGCTATAATGATCACGAAGTAGCACACTGAAAATGAGTGCTGCAAAACACTGGAGGCAATTGAATTTTGAAGCTGTCCACATAGGTAAACTATTTCACTGTAAAATGGTTTATTCAAATATCACCGTTGTCTCCTACGGAGAGCAGCAACTGAACTTTTCATATTCTACCTTTCATATTTTACATATGAACTTTTTCATATTCTACAGCATTTATAATGACCTTCACAGGCGAAATCAGGACTTGGCATGCTTTTTTAAACTCAGATATTTTGCTTTGTTGTCATAGGTAAGCCACTTTAACAGTCGGTGTTGAATAAGGACTTAACATTTGGGTTTGCACACAAATTCTTACACTTTATAAGCAGACCGCTTTATAATGTCCTGAAATACAATGAGCATGTGTAGTTGTTATGACCTGTTGGTTTTTTCCCTAAGCATTTGAAAGTTTTAAAGGCATTCAAAACAGATATTAACTGGATCTAATACTAGATCTGACTTCCATAAGTGACATAAAAGCTGATCCTGCAGGACACCTATATATGGATGCAATTTCATAAATTCTCTTCATTGTGACGGGAACCTGCTCATGTTTTAGTTTTGCTTATTCTGCAGCTTTTCTGTGTCATTTCAACCCTTCACCCTGTAAAAAAGGGATACTATCAGTTGCACAAGGATGTTGAAAGAACTAAATAATATATGAAGATACAAAACATTGTGTAAATAATTAATACCATTCATATTCTTAATAACAAAGCTATAATTAGTTCTGCACAAACTAAAAGGCTTCTAATACAAATATAAAAATCCTTCCATATTTTGACTATGTGCTTTAATTGTATAAAACTAAATTCTTACCCTCCACTTAAAATAAGTGAAAAAGAAAAAAGTGGTTTGATCATTCAAAACTGTAGCAGAATGATAGAAGTGTAACATGTAATCTTCAACAGTATAGCTATTTTAAAATCAAAATACCAAATAAACATGGAAACTGTTCACTTGTGAGTCCAGCATCAGCAGCAGAGCAAATCCAACACCTTTGCTAACCATTTACATTAGTGGTTAATTAAACATTTACATTAATGGTTAATTAAACATTTACATTAGTAGTTAATTACATTAAACAAACAAATCCAACAGAAACATTTCCCAAACAAAAGGAGTGACCTACAGGCTCTTTCTAATTACTACCCTTCCTCATTTGCTATTCTTAGCCCACCAGTGAGGATTTTCAGAACTTTTCTGCCTTTTGCTTTTCTATCATTCTTCACATTGATACCTTTCTCCTGTGCTTTTTTTCGTTGTGCTTTCTGACACTGTGGGTTACTCGTTGTACTGGTGGTAGCAGGGATGGCCTGCAATGGACATGTGGTTTGTGCATGTCCATATAAAGCCCAGATGAAGTCACTGTGACACCCTGGGACTGCAGCAGTAGACCTCTTTGGACGGAGAAGTAGGGATGCCCCTAAGACCCAAGGCAAGGTCTTAATTTTTAATTATTTTTTAAAAATAAGGTTACAAGGAGTGAATATTGAGATATATCCATGAAAGGCAACAGATAAAAAATTTTGGACCTAACTTTAGACATTTGCTCAACACATAACACTTCCGTACAGATACAACTGACAAAAGAAACTAGCCTTTCCCCAAATTCAGCCATTTAAAAATATGACTGGTTATATCCTCCTCAGAACAATAAAATGGCAGTTACTCTAGTTGAAGTATGAAAAAGTATAATGATTCCTCTTTTAACAGCATCAAAACAGTCACTACATTTTTGATAGAATCAGATGAACTCATATTGTCATGGGCAGCTTGTCTGCCCGTTGATCCATGGGACAGTGATGCAAGTGCAGGGGGTGGCTTGCAGAGGGAAGTGCTTCAGGATTAGGCAGATCTGTCTCTTCCCAGAATCCTGTATCGAGTGATTTAGAAAGGCAGGTGCTGCCACTGCTATAGTCCTGAACACACAAATGCGACTGAGCCTCAGTCACGTTTCGTTTCCTTTTGCTGGTTGGAATGGGCAGACGGTCGGACACATTTTCCACTTCTGAAATTCATCATATTACTTGGCACGTTTGCTGTTTGACTGAAGTACTGAGCTGGCTGGAAATGTCCCCGTTCCAGATGGCCAACTTCATGGCGTACTTGGGGCATAGATATGAACGACACTGTGTAAGCTAATGTAAACCAGCACAGACTCTGCTGTGAATGCGATTATATACCATAACTTGATGACTAAACTATTATTGCAATATAACTGTTTCATACAGAGTTAAATAGATTTGTTTCCCTGTGTATGAAATAGTTTTTCTCACGAAGGCTTCATCCATTGTGTTTTGGTTAAATTTCATACTAGAACTGTACATATAAATCCTGTGTCCAGTTCCCATTGATGTAGGTGTGAATTCCTAATTCCCTTGAGATATTTTGAATTTCCTAATTTAAGTGTATAGAGATTTGGCATTTCTGCCTCCTACATTAAAGTTCAGCAAAACATCTTGACTTATAAACAGGATGGAAAGGAAACTGCAAAGGGCATGTGCTTATATGCTTCCCTAAATAGAAATGGATATAAATCATGTTCTCCTGGAATTTTTGTGATTCATTTTAAAGCCTTTAGAAGACAGAACGTAGGTGACAATTTTTTTTACAGGTTTTTTTAGGACCTAGGTCTGTCATTGTACTGTTAATTCTCACCATTTTCCTTGCAAAACAAATATTTTAGCAGTCTCATGATTATGTTATAATTTGTTTAGCTTAAGCAACTGAAGAATTATTAAAATGTGTTAGGTTATATATTTTGTGGATTGCTAGCTCATTTATATTATCTGTCATCGCTACTTGGATAAAACATGCAATTAGATTTATGGATACAAAGTGGTTATACACAATCTGAGGAAGAAAATGCTAGAGTTTTCAAAATATTTAAATCATATGCCCCTTTCTGGTGTTCTGGAAGTGGAAAGAAATGTAGGTTAATTTAGAAGGGATAATTTATGATAGTAAATAAATAGACAATTTTAATGTAAAGTGGAATATGCTTTCTTAAACTCCTCCAACAGTTGGCATTAACTAAAGCACGATAAAATACTTTATTTCTAATAAGAACTAAATCATGCACAATTGAACTTGTGTTTACTAAAACTGTGGTTTTGCTAAAACCTTAGCCTGGCTCAGGTGTGATGGAACCCTGGGTAAAGGCTTTCACAATGGCTTTTGGAACTATAAGAATAGAAGAGTCTTCTCTTTTGAGAAGATATAGAAATGATATTATGATACTTTGGTTACCAGTCTGATGTGTATGTGTGTGTGGGGTTAGTTTTCTTTTTTTTTTTTTTCCTTTTTTTGAGAACTGTTTTCTTATTACTGCAAATTGGTCCTGATTACAAATGGAGTATCTGGTTGCTGTTCTGGCTCAAATGGAAATGATGCATGCCAAATTTCAGTGCAGCTCTAGCCAGGTAGTAGGTAGTGTTAACTGATGTCATTCAGTCTTTATAAAGCTGTTAACTCTTAAAATAACGTTACCTTGTCTTTACCACAGTGCATTTTCTCACTTCATGCAATTACTAAAAACGTCTAAAGTAATTTTGATAACAAAAACCCAAGACAACTGTTTGCAATGTAATTTCCTGTACCTGTATCCCAGCACATTTAATATTAGATCTCATTTGTCAAAAACAAGCAAGCAGATATCAGCAGCCTGTGTATCCTGGCATTTCAGGTGGGGAAATGGGAGAACAACTCACTGAGCCTGAAGTACTCTGTCTGGCCAAGGTACAGCTCTTTTGCAGACAGTGACCCAGATGATAACCATTTGAGTATTGTCACCCTGGAGGAGGCTCCTTTTGTCATTGTTGAGGACGTGGATCCTTTGATGGAAAGTTGCCAAAAAAACACCGTGCCATGTCGTAAATTTGTCAAAATTAAGTAAGTAAATACACAGTGTTCCTTTTCTTTTTTTCTGAGTGCAAAATATATTCCCCTATTTTCTCATTAATTCTTTTCTTTGCTTCTTTCATTGTATGATTGTGTTCTGATACTCTGCTGTTCTTTTCCTTTGCTTCCTATCTTTGCTTTTCCTTCTGTATTTAATTTCCTCTTTCTTTTTCCCTTTCCCACACAGTATGCTCTTGTTTGCACGTCTTCCTTTTCAATAAGTTGAAAGGTTCTGGTTACATACATGTAAGTCACATTGAATTAATGACAAGATAGTAAGTTTATAGTAAATTAAAAGTCAACTCGAATTAGCACTTTTCAGTCACATGAAAGAAGATTGCGTTCTAAAATAGGATTGTTTTAATGAGTCCTCTTTGAATCGTTTCCACTTACGTTGAAATATGCCTGTTTTACTTAGTCTTTAATGATTTGAGAACATCTCCTATTGAAAATGTATGTTTATGCTGAAATTTGGTACAGGATAAACTACTCCAGCATAAAATACCATTGTGACATACCATCTAGAGAAAAGTCCCCTGCTTTGATTGCTCTATAACTTTGGAGCGGTCATTAGAAATCAGTGGAAAATTTCTCATTGTGCATTTATCAGTGTTGTTTCACCCATCCTGTGCTTCAGTCTACATGTTTATGAACTGAATATAGTAGCAATGTTTTTTTACTGAGCAGATTTAGGGAATATAATGCATGTTTCTGACGATTTCCAGAGACTGCTAAATGGTTGTGCACATGCTTCTCTGAAGTCCAGAGAAACATTTTTTTTGCCATAACTGTACTTAGTCAAGTTCTAAACTAGTTTTAGTTTAATTTTGAATTCTTTCAAAGGCCGCAAAATATTGCCTTGGCTTCTGAAGATGCTTATACTAAAAAGTTCTGGAGATCATGAAATGAACATTTCAGAAAAAAAATAAAGGGAAAGCCCTTATCTTTGCACTCAAAGATGGCCTGAAACTCACCTTTTCAAAGAGCAGAAAAAGGTGCAGGATCCATTTTCAGTATGGTGAACTGCTGTGCCTTTATATAGCTTACATCTTGGGAAGTTTTCTAATTACTAAATTACATGTAGTCTTATGTATGTCTTGAGAGTAAAAGTAATAAATGTTTAATCTAAGCCTAAGAGAGAGATTAGTAAGGGAAGACTGTATGTATTGATGGAGAAGTGGAGTGCAGTATGCTGGCTACTGCAGCAGAAAGCATGTCATACAAGGTCTATCATTATCTTCTATTTATCATCAAGCAACTGTGTTATAACTAGTAAGAGCTATAAACGCCATATAAAGCATCCTGTGGATTATTTCTCCATCAATTCAGAAAAACATGGTCACTCACAAGTATGACAAAATGTTGTTTCACAATACGCTGAATCTTGCTGTTGTGGTTCTTCTGTTTTTCGCAGTATAAATGTTTATGTCTCTCTTCTCTGTTGACAGCAACTCAACTAATGAGGGAACTAACGTAAAGAAGTGCTGCAAAGGATTCTGCATCGATATCCTGAAGAAGTTGTCTAAAACTGTCAAGTTCACATATGACCTGTATTTGGTGACTAATGGGAAACATGGCAAAAAAGTCAATAATGTGTGGAATGGAATGATTGGTGAAGTAAGTTCTGTTAGGTAAAAGAGCTCTTAAGTAAGAACTTAGCAATGTTTGTTTTTAATTCTTTTGGAGAAATGAGGTATTCTCTACTGAGTAATATTGGTGGTGTCTTCTCTTTGTGGATCAGGTGGTATATCATCGTGCCGTTATGGCTGTGGGGTCTCTCACTATTAATGAAGAGCGCTCTGAAGTGGTTGACTTTTCAGTGCCGTTTGTTGAGACTGGGATTAGTGTCATGGTGTCACGGAGCAATGGCACAGTTTCACCGTCTGCTTTTCTAGGTATGATTCTCCAACCCATCCAGATCATTTAATTGCATTTCTGTAGAGTTGGGTAGGTTTCATTGTTCGTTAAGCAATACAGTGCATTGACATGTTTCTGTCAAGTTTTGAATTTTACATTAGGAAGTTTGTACCGTGTTGACATGCTGATTAACATGATTATTAGCACATGAGGATAGTGCTGTTGGTTTCAGATGCAGTAAGTGAAAACCAATGATAGTGATTTCAATATGAAAAAGAATCCCCCAAAATCTTCAGCTGGGAAAACTACTTCCTCAAAAACCGCTTCTTTACAAACTGATTTATGTTTGTTTAGCCCATTAGAAATGGTTTCATATCTTTTTAACGTTCACATTCACAAAATAATTTAAAAACCCCTTGTAGAATAGCTAAGAAAAAGAGACTTTCTTATGATTAGAAGAGATCTGACAGCTAATTTGATAAGTTACCTCTGGCTTCTGAACACCATACTATTGCACTGGAGAGCTTCTGAGTGTTTTCTGCATTGATGCAATTGAACAGTGGAGTTGTGATGATGCAGTTGAACAGCGGAGATATAGCAAAGAAATGAAAGGCTGGACAGAAAGGAGGTGGGATATAAAGAAACAAAGACTTTTGTCTTCTTTCCTTGTTTGCTTCTTGTTTCAATTGTTCATTTCTCCTTTCGTTATTTCCCTCTCCTTCTCTTTTAGTGCTTATTGTTTACTTCTGTATTTGGTGGTTAGCCTGAATTTACCTGAAGCTGAAAAGAGAATGAGCCATGAGATGGATCAAAGTGCCTGGAATGCTGTTATGTTCCTCATAGTGTATTTGGGCCCAGTATTTTTAAGGATATTTTGCACAGGAAAGTAGTGCTAGCGACACTAAAATAATTTAAGTGAAATTGAAAAAAAAAAATCAGTATTTTCCAGATATCTTACGGAACAGTTTAGTATGTTCAAGTCCATTGGGTCAGCAGTGATGCCATTTTTGCATCACTGACTGTCTGGTTTCTTTTTAGATTGCTAAGTGTAAGTTCTTCACTTCCACTGAAATCACTTGTAGCCATCGAGGAGCAGTTTGTTGGTGTATTATCAGCTACAAGTGGGCAAATAATTGGGTTTTCTTGCACAAGAATCATCGTTTAGCCATCGAGCTTATTTCTCATACCTGTTCCATAAAGGCACATTACAGAGATGATGCCAATAAGTATGACACAGTGAGTAATCAAATAACTTCCCAAATGCGGTGATACCTAAACAGATTTTGTTGGTGGTTAATGTTTTTGTTTAATGAATGAAAGACTTTTTAATGAAGTTATAAGAGGCTGTACTTTTAATGAAAATATTCAGATGGCGTCTTGTCTTTTCTATAAGTCACTGACTTGTAAAGTTAATTCTTTCTTAAAATTGCACTTGCGGCATGTTGAAATTATAATTTGAAATATAAGTACTGGGGTGTTCTCTAAATGTGCTGCAAGTGCAGTTGATTTTTACTATGGACTCTGCTTATCTCTTAAAAACCTGCTAACAGCTACCATCAAAAGAGAGGCTCCTTTTGCATTTTTCACAACATAGTTATTAGATTTCTAAAATGCATTTCATGTTATTGGTTTAGTTGGGCATATATATAATTCAAAAAGGTAAAAATAACCCCTTCTTATAAAGCTCAATAGAATAGCATTACTTTTGAAGAAATCTGATTTACTGCACCAATAAATCAAGTCTGTGCTCTCAGAAGTATGTTCTGGTTTTTTAGACGTAGATGAAACTGCTGCTTTACTGGAATTGACTGTGTATTTCGATGAGGTGTGCATAGTAGTAAAATGCTTTGCCGTGCAAAATATGATCAGGCAGATAACTGAATTTATTCACAGACTGATTTTGTTTCAATTAAGTGAATGTCTAAGAATAGAGTCATCTTACATAATTTTTTAAAAATATTTTTTAAAATCTGTCAAATACAGTATTTTTTTTTAAATAGCACTTGATTACAGTTCATGAAATACCTGTTTTTCTGATTTGTTACTATGAATGTAGACAAGTACAGGATTTTGTCTGAGCTAGATTTTCCATTCAGTGGTTGTGTCCAATATATCTAAGTAACTGATGGGCTGACAGCCTCTTCCTCATTATCTGCTGTGTTCTGATTCTGATGTGGGTGTCTCCTTCAAATGAGAATTTTATCCACATTAAAACATTTTCATATCATACTAAAATTCATATACACTAGATCCACAAATAAATTTTTTGAAGATTCTGTGGAGATTTGATTCAACTTTATTTAAAAAAACAAACAAAATAAGGGAAACCTCAAATCCGCGTTTCTATATTTTTAAGAGGGAGAGAGTCATAGGTGAGGTCAGTTTTCTTTTTTGGGAGCATTGGTGGAATAGGAAATCTATGCCCCTATTTATTTTATGTATTATTTAAGTATTGGTTTTGGTGGTGGGAGGTAAAACTCGAAGTCAGTGGAGTAAGACATCTTTTTCATTGCTCAGTATTCTCCATTGCCAATCATTTGAAATGTACACTGGCAAGTCATATATTAGTATTTTTCTGCCATATCATAGCTTTACTGAAAATTCTTATAAAACCTGCTGCTTGCCTGAGGGAAGTTCTCCTTCTGTCCTTTGAGAATCAAAGAACAGTGCTAAATGTGTAATTTGATCTCTAATATGACAGGAAGATCGACTTTGTTATTCAATTGATTTTGTACTTGTTCAAACTTACTGCTCGCTATTCTGAATGGCTTTTTATTTTCCTATTGCTTCTTTTAATCCTCCACCTCATTACCACACTGCTTAAATTATTAAAGAGCATTCTGCTTAAACTGTTGTTTATAACTCGCTTTTTCACATCGGCTTGTTTTGCCCTTTGCCTTATTTAGATTTTGACAAATTACCATTGCTGTTTCTACACTGTTGCTTTTGATAAGAGTTTTATCAGGCTTGCTTTCTTCTATGAGAATGCTGTCAAATTTGTATGATAGTTTTATGTGAATTCCAATTTAATCCAGTTAATACGTTAATTCATATAATATTTGTTAACAACTGTATTTGGCTACATAATGTCCTTTATCTGTCTGCATCTGAACGGATCTTTCTCTGGCTTTTACGAATTCTGTTATTTTGCTAACTTACTATTCTCTTCGAAACAAGTAATTATAGTAGTTGAAAGAACTTCATAACCTTTCTTAAAAAATAAAATAATTTAAAAAAAAAAAATACTGTTCCTTAACCTTATCTTAAAAATGGAAAGAGAACAGTTTGGCTTAAAGTTTCCCTGCCTTGCCTTTTTAGTTTGCATCCAAAATCACCAGTGGGGCTGTTTGGAATTTGGTCTTTTCTTGGTTCCAAATTTCTGAAGAAATTTTAGCAAAGGCAAATGATCTTATGAGATTTTCATGCTTGGGCCCAAATTATTACACTTCATTCTAGTCCTGGGTGAATCATTCATGCTAACTTGGGCAAGGTTCAGATTGCGCTATTGGCCTTAGCACACCTCAATTCTCACTCATAGTCGTTTCCTGCAATGATGGAAGAATTTTCAGTGGTTCAAATCTTAATTTAAATTCAAAGAATGAAGAAGTTAGGATGGAGGAACCTCTTGGGCTTTCAAAAACAGGCAAAGCATTGGAATACACTGATTTCTTGTCATTTCAAGTGCTTCTTGAGTCTGTCCTAATTTGAAATAGTATACTAAGATTTTTTTTTCCTCATATTTCAGAGCACACTCACACTTGCATTATCTACGAAAATTAGGATATAAAATGCCCCCAAATAAGCTGACCTGAAAAAGAGATATTACTTTGCTATACAAAACCTTTCTTACATATATCCTTATACCATGACAGCTACAACAGGGACTCCTGAGATGACAGAGAATTTGTGACTGGGCAAGATGATATTTAAGAACTTCGCGTTATCACATACTATTACCATATCCAATCCTTTCAAAAAGTTGGTGCTTAGTCTGGTATTTGAAACTGCTTTTAGTTTTCTGTTCCAACCTACTTCTTTTATTTAATCGTGGTTTTTCTGTCTTCAAACTGACATTCAGTTTTCCATGAAAACCTTTTGATTTCAGAAATTTGCTCCCAGATGAGAATGAGACTTTCAAAAGGATGTGTTTGCAATTGGTAAAAATGACGTCTTCATTGCAGGTAGATGAAAGTGAACACAGAGAGAAAAAAATTCTGAAACAAAAAAATTTGGTTTGAATGCAAGTATTTAGCTTTTTTCCCCAACACTTTTTGTTGGATAGAAAATGAGAGAGAAGTCTACTTCACTGAATTACCAAATGTATTAAATGTATGCTTAATTGCTTTTGCTCTGCAGAAACACAGTCATAATGGTTGGACCATTCTGTTGATAAATGCATATAACATAGCATAAATAGAAATGGGCTACCTGATTGTAGACTGAATAAGCAGCGAGTCAACCAATTATTTGCCACTCAGTGTCACTGAAGGCTTTGTCGAAGAAAAGTGTGCAGCCTGTTTTTGAATTGCAACTTACATTTAAGATTTTGACTGTATGAATTTTGTGTATATATACTAACAGCAGTTCTTTATATATTGTTACTTAGTTATTTGCTAGCATTTTGGATGGTAAAAGCTAATTTAAAGAAAGCTGCTGGGCTTGCCTAGCTGAAGACATTTGAATTCTTGTGCTGCAACTGGTTTAATGAACTGTGTTTCTGTTTCTCTTGTCTGTTTTGCTGCAGAGCCTTTTAGTGCTTCTGTCTGGGTGATGATGTTTGTGATGCTTCTCATTGTGTCCGCCATGGCTGTCTTTATATTTGAGTACTTTAGTCCTGTAGGATATAACAGGAACTTAGCACAAGGGAGAGGTAAGCTTTGCGTTTTACACAACCCTAAAGCTATAAAAATCAATTATTTCCCATCCCTTGCCCCCCATCTTTTAAAATAAACATAACGTAGGAATAAGACAGTAAAAGGAGCTATGAAACTATGTTTGCTCTTCATTTAAAATATGAGTTCTTGAGGGCTTATGTGTTCATGTTTGTATTCTAATTAATTGGAATAAAGACATATAGAAGGGTAAGTGATATCAGAGAGTGTTGTATTCAGCCAGTGTTTGGTTAGTATACTGTATCAGTTGTAGAGTGTCAGCTTAAAAAAGGATTGGAATAAGTTCTACAGACTTCTGACTCTTACGAATTCATGGTTAATTCAGAGAAAATGACCTAAACTGATGTGGTTTGGTGGATAATCTGGAAAAGTAGCAGTTACGTTGTATATAGTTTTGTATAGTCCCTATAAAAAGTCTGATGAACTCAGCCTTGAAATGAGGCCAGCGGCAGAAGGGCATTGCTTCTTTCTGTGTAACATCCATGGTTATAGAAACTTCATTTTCAAAATATACCAGCACAACAAATTTAATACAGAGCTTGCCTTTCTTAGTGAAAGCTGCAGTTGTATATTATTAGCACTTTGAACTGAGAATGAGGATTCCATGTATTGTGGTGCCCTCATCCTTCCCTTTCTTTACTTACAGTTGAGAGTGCAGCCTGTTTTTAATTTCTAAATCATACTTGCCTCATTTTATAACGAGATCTTCCAGCTTGGTGGACACAGTTCTGGAGACTATTACAAGCTAATGGTTTCTTCTAGATTATGATTGGCTTGTTCCCTGAAAAAGGGGATTATTGTAATGTTCAGATGATGTTATCATTTCAATAAGATGGTAAACGTGTAACCTCTGTCCAAAATAAGCACTGTGTCTAGGAAGGGGAATCAAAGGTGAATATAGACACTGGGGATCTAGGGGCTAGATTATTTAGTACACTTACAGCTACAAAGGCATATTATGGCACTAGACCATCCTAACTTAGCTCTAGAGACTTGCCACGAGTCCAGCTGCCATTCATTTGAAACATGGGAAGCTTAAAATAAGTGGGAATCTTTATGTAGATTACTCCTTTCCCTAGGCATTTTTGGCAGGATGAAGCTCAATGGTAATACAAACTCCAGTAGCCTAAACAGACCTTTAGACTGCTTTCTTGGCATATACTTCCCTTATCATTGTTGCTCATAAAATACATATTATCCCTGTATCAGCTCAATCTCAAATGGCTGTAGAAGGTAGTTTCATAAACCAAGTCAGGTCAGTTGTGTTTATTTTACTGTGCTCTATCTTCTTATCAGTGCTGCAGAATTGAAAGAGGATAATCTAAGATGTTGTGCTCAGTTGCATTGTGAAAAATTTGCACTGTATTAGAGAGCATTTCTACTGAAATGAGAACATGCACTGAGATAGACACTTTGGGTTTTATTCTTTTAATAATAATTAAATCTTTATTAAAATAAATTATAATTAAATTAATAACTAAATCTGAGTTTGTAATGTGCATCCCCTCGGATAAAGGGACAGGGCAGGGAAGGAGGTAATATTACAGGTGTCTGCATCAAAGCTTATTGTCTGAATTGCCATTTAATTATAAAATAGATACTTATAAAAAGGTCAAATGAGTCACAGTCAGGGGAGGCCTGTTTCTTTCTATTGAGGATAAAGGGAGTCTAGATGATGAGCAATATGTGATGACTGCACTGTACTTACCTGGAGCTGGGTAAGAACAAACTTCCCTTTATTCTCATAGGGCTCTACAAATAAGGCCTTTTAAGTGGATAATAGCATTGCTAATCCACTTCTGCCACTATGTGGGCGTGAGGGCATCATGCTGACCACTTCTTCTTGCTTTGGGATGAATTAAAAGCTGACTGAAAACAGGAATAACAAAAATTACAGAATAGATTATCTGGGATGGGTTTTTGCCTGTAATGCCAACACATTTGAAGCCACGGAACTGACTCTGAACATGTGAGGTAGCCAGAGTTTCATTTGCTCTCAGTTACGTATTTCTACAGGTAGCTCGTTTGTGTTGACTTAGTGATTTATTCTCTGAGTGTAAAGTTGCTTAAAAGTAGGTGATGTATTCATACATTTTGATCTTAAATATGCCTACATAAAGTTCAAAAAGCACGATGTTGGAAGACTGGAGGTGGTAAACAATAATTTGGGTGAGAAAAGTACTAGAATTGAATCATTAAGACTTAAACCCACAGTTTTCCTTTTACATGTTTGCTGGCACAGGAGACTGAAAGGGCCAGTACTATGGCACATATCTTACTGCAAGAGACACCAGTTTGCTTCTCCAAACCTATGCTTTCCATTTTCATGTTAAAACTTTTGAACTAAATGCCACGTAGAAAAATGTTGAATTATTTTTTACAAATATGGAAATTAATGTCATTACAATAGAGAACACCTATGGTAAATCTTGTGATTCCATTGGGAGTACAGTGAGTATGTATTGAAATATTTTTTTTAACCATGTCTTTGTGACTAATTTGTTGTTATTATGTAGGGTATCTTGCCAAGGTTTAATTTAACTGCAACTAAAATAACTGCTCTTTGCAATTACAGATCCCCATGGACCATCCTTTACCATTGGAAAGGCAGTGTGGTTACTCTGGGGCTTGGTATTCAACAACTCTGTGCCTGTGCAAAACCCCAAAGGGACGACAAGTAAAATCATGGTGTCGGTTTGGGCTTTCTTTGCTGTCATTTTCCTGGCTAGTTATACTGCCAACTTAGCTGCATTTATGATTCAAGAGGAATTTGTTGACCAAGTGACTGGACTGAGTGATAAAAAGGTAGGTCTTCAGCTCAAAAGAGGTCAGTGTCCATTCTTCATAATCCTTCTACAAATTCGTACTTTGTGTTAAAAAAAACTCTGAGCAGGATAATAAGCTAAACCTGGATGATTTCATTCTGAGTGTAACCCTTTAGTAACAAACTTAAGACCCAAAGCATGAAAATATCAGACTGTTTTCAAAGTCTTTGAGTTGCCTTTTCAAAAGTAACTGCATTAATTGAAAAGTACCTTTATTTTGTGATGGAAATCAATTCCTGTTTGATTAAAAGGAATGCTTCACCAATATACAAAAGCTTGAAGAAAGAAAAAGTCAATTTGAATGCAGGGAAGGCATATTTAAAATTATTTGAACATCTCTGTGTGGAATATTAATAATATATTAATTGACAAAATATTCATAAAACTATCCAGTAATTATCGGAAGCCAGTTTATGCTCCTGAAAAAATGTCTTTTTGCTTTTTGTGCAAGGAAGTTATAGAAAGAGTTCTGATTTAAAGTGGTGCCAGCACAAATAAGCAAAGAGAAACTATAAAAAGTGATACATATTGTCTTGGATGTTTGAATGTTTTCCTTGTATAAAATGGCAAGACTAAATAGGAAAAATAAACAGATAAGAAAATTTGGAGTTGTGTGTTATCACATTGAAGTGAGATGTAAATTGCATAGGATAAGGTGCAGAATTTTGATGTGTTTGTGGAAGATGCTTTCCTAATTCAAAAGCTTTTGTGAGAATTTCACCTTGAGCAGTGGACTCTGATAGTTCACTTAAACCCTACTGAAGTTTCACACAAACTCGCAAATAATAAATATGCTTATTTTTCATATTGCTCTAGCTTGACTGAACTTTCTTCTGCTGAAAGTATACTTCCTGGATCTTTGTACTTGTGAAGTTAAATCAATAGTCTTATAAATCAGAAACCTAGCAATTACTTCTTTTTTATTTCATTTGTGTGACTGCTTTGTAATAGTGGTATTGGATAGAGGGATTGAAGTTCATTTGCAAAATTATTGTTGTGATGGATATGCACAAAATGCATGAAGGACATGCCGTTTTCAAGTTTGTGCCCAGTTGTTTTAAAATGAAACTACATATTGACATTAAGAAGTAGTATTTAAACAGAGTATAGCACAGGGGAGAACTTCACAAGGGATTTTTCTTGAAGGACAGAAAATAAATGAAATTGTTGTTCAAAAGAAGGCAACAGCTCAGATAGCCTTGTGTCTGTTTTTTGTTTTAACTGCTTTTTATGACCAGCCTTTGATTGATGTCCTGAAGTATCAAAGCATGAATTGCAAGCATGGTTAGAGGAAAGACAGATAAAAAGAAACAAAAAATGATAGTAGTTTTGTTTTCATTAAGTTGTGTTGTCGCAAAACCTTTGAAAGAGTATGAAGACTGTTAAATATACCTCTATTTTAAGATAATATTCTTAGTAGGAGACAGATAAAAGGTATTCTTCTCTTGAGGATAAAAAAAAAAAAGGATTTGAGAAATGTCTTCCTCCTGTTTGTGAGAAAGTACAGAGCATTTTCCTGGGAAGTCTTGGTTTTGGCAGGATTTGGCTTGTACCTGGCACAGCACCAGCATTCGGGTCTGCCAGTGCACCCTTATCTTCCTCTCTCTGCTGGCTGTTTGCCACTCTCACCCATGGGCTGGGAAAATGTCGGTATTTGTTCTGTAGCTTTGGCTAATAACTTCCTTATTTTTGTCATTTTTTTATTCTCTCTGCTAAGGAGGATTTTCATTCCACAAAAAGCAAAATAAAAATAGAAAAATACTTGAATCAGAAAATACCATCTGTTTTTGTTGGTCTGCTGATCATTTATTTGATCTGCCACCTTTGTTTTTATTTTACAGTTCTTCAAATTTTGCCTGAAGCATATAGAGATAAATCAGGGGAGCCATGCCTTTTCTGATTAAATTAAACAAGCCAGAAGTCCAGAAAAGCAGTGATCTATTTCAAAACATTCTTCTTGCCATACACAGGTTTTACATCCTCCACAATCCTGAGGTTTCTTGGATTTTAAAAATTCAATTAATTAAGGATAATTTATGGGAATATAATCTGATTTATGTTAAATTATTTTTCTCCCCTCTTTGCCTTGTTGCTGCAATGTTGTTAGTAGGAGAACAGTTCAGGAATTTGCAACAACTTTACTGCTGTTCAGTAAAGAACTCTGAACCTTGCTGCAAGCAAAGCGGTAATAGGCAAAGGCCAGTGAGAAGGAACCAAAGTATGGGTCAAATTAATTATAAATAAGTAATATCTAGAAGTGCAATAAATTTTTGAAAAAACTTCTGGGCTGGTAAATCAGTTTACTATACTTCCCCTCTCCCCTTTTTCCTACTGCCACAACTGAGGAGTCGAGCTCTTTTGTCAATGCTGTATTGTCAATGCAATAAAGTATTCCCAATTAGAGATAGTGGGTTTTCTAAATCCAGTTCCATATATGATAGACTATAGAGAAGAGAAGCCAGGAAAAAACCCTTCTCTCTCTGAGCAGTCATCCCTGACCCTCAGCATTCAATATTTTCCCATTCAGGAAATGTGTTACACTCTGGCATCTGGTTCACCAGGTTTGCTGAACACATGATAAGGTGCTATTTACCCTCCTTCACTTTAAGACCTCTTGATAGTTTCCTCAACCTTCATAATGTTGCTAATGAATTTCTGCATGCCATGTCATCTATGTGTCACCCAGAAATACATGGCACAGCATGTACTGGAGTTACTAGGGGTGGGTGTTCATAAACTCAGATGATTCAGAAAATGAGAAGGAAAATTATATTTTGACATTCTTGTGTATGTAAAAGATTTTTAAAAGCTTTGTGTTCATAAAAAGGTACAGAAAATGAGTCCAAATGTATCCAGCAAAGCTGGTATTCGTAGCACTTGTTACTTTTGAGACCATTTATGCCTTTTTCATATAATGAAAGAGCAAGAAGATTCCTAAAGGAGAGTAGATAGAGTAGACAGCAGTGGACAGAATTGTCTTGCAAAGCGTTTATCTGCTGCGATTCCTCTACACAGGCACATTTTAAGAAATGCCTCACGTGCATGTGATCTAGGGGATTCTCTTCAACCTTAATAGGAAGCCTTAATTATGCCATTTACAGGTTCCTTATTTTTGCATGATTCAGAGTATTCTTGTAACCAGGCTTTATATTTTTGTGCAATAAAATGTCACAAGTTCTATAGTTACTTAGAGAAAACAGAGCAGGCTGAGGTCAAAAGGCAGCATGGATGATGGGGTAGTTAGGGTGACCCTCTCACCCCAGTCAATCTCTCCACTTCAATATTGGACCTTACAGTGCTTTTTGAGGGTTGTCAGGCATAGATATCAAATGTATTTCAGTAACTGATGATTATAATAATAGTCTTGGAATTACTAATAGCTATATTTTTCAAACATCAGAAATCAGATTGTCAGTGTTTTCCATCTTGTAAAAGAAGAAATGAGAGAGTTCAAATATGAGTGTTTTTCTATCACTCCAAACCAGCCATAATTCCTGTTAAAATCTGTGTTAGCAGAGGGAGAATATTTACTATTTTCTACTATTATAGTAATGTTTTCCACAGTTCCTTAAAATACTCCAGAACAATAACAAACAACTGCTCTGAATACCAGCTTTTTCAGGCAAGCATGCAAATCTTCAGATTCAGTCAGTGTTTAATGTTTGTGAAAGATCACTTTACGGGCTTAATGAAATTGTCAGTTTTATTAAGGCATATATGTAAAACAAAATAAAAGCAAAAGATTGGAGTTTTGTTGCCATGTGCCACAGTTCTAGCAGCTGGCAGAGCATGGGGAAACAAGAACAAATTGGTTAGTCTTCTGAATAACAGTAGATCTCGCCACAATTATGATTCAAGCAGGGGGCTTGTGCATTCAACTTAAGGATTTTATTAACGATTAAAAAAAATCAGCATTTCAGAAAATGTCTAGGAAGAAAATTGTTTCCTTGCAGACATGATATATTTTATTTCCCATCATGGGGCTTCAGGGAAAATTAGTGCATGTAGAGACTTGATCCTTTTTTCTTTCTCGTCTCATGCCTGCCACATAGATCTTTGCTGCAATCACAGAGCCTATATGCTTCTCCAGGACATGTTAGTTCACAGAATACAAGTTCAAAATTATTGATGAGAACTTTATACACCTTAGATACAAGTGCACTGTTAGTAAAAAGATTTTGAACCCTTTCTTTCTTCTTTACAAGTAGTCTGTGAGCAGGCAGTAGTAGCAGACAGCAGTTTTAAAAAAATTATCTCCCCGTGACTGTTAAAATTTGTTGGTTGGGTGTCTTGTGCCAAGAAATTCCAGTCTGTGGGTGGTGTGTCGAACTATTCTCATCTGCTTGTTATCCCTGTGATCTTTGAATGAACTACTACTTTTTATTAATCTCTGCTCTCCTGCAGAAATATTTCTGTGTTCCATGAATGTTCAATTTGGGACAGATCCCTCAATTCCTCCAACTATTCCTATGGGAGGAAACTCCTTAAACTCACATTAATGTTCTTGAAAAGTGAGAATATTCAGAACCAAACTCCATTTCTAAATTACCAGGATATTCCACCATAATCTCCCTTTTCCCCCAGTTCCCCTGCCATACCCCAGGACTAGGAATTGAGCTTGCAGAATGGTCACCACAGCTGAATTTCCAAAAAATGTCAGCTGCATGAGCAGCAGCAATTTTTACAGGTCTTCAAATCGACGTTGTTTCTTTAATTATTTTTTCCAGTTCTATTGACTGGAAAATTTGATACAGACATTGGGAGATATTGGAAGCCATCTCACTACTTCAGGGATTCATTATCTGTAGATCTAAATAAAGTTAATAGGAAGCTACATCTGTATCGGTAGAATCTCTGGACATATATTTAAGAGCAGGGTTTGTTTCAGTGCTGCATAATGAACTCAAAAAAGCAGACAGCAAATACAGACTAAGAACCATGACTAGTATACAGCGTAATTTTAGTGCATGGGTCAATTAGTATGTGTAAAGTAGTAGCAAAGTAATAATTTAAACAGTAAAGCTGTGAAAAGGGAAAATGAGAAAAGTAAGACATCTGTTAGCTAAACGAATAAAGAAGAGTTCATTCCTTTATGTGTTGTCAAAATATGCTTAATTAAAATGAAGCATTTAATCGTAGTTCTGTAACATGAAAATATTGTTGCAGCAATAATTTCATAGTCAAGGTTTGATGGAATTGAAAATACTCCCAGTTTTTGTATAAGCCTATTTGTATTCTCTTTGCAAATTGGCACTGGATCCTGGGAATTCTTGATGCCCTGAGACCAAACTTTAAAAAGAGAAGTATTACATATGTAGCCCAAAGCAAGCAGCAGCTGTATAAATATTAGCTGTCTCTTGCAGCACAGGGTATATAGATTGCTCTTCTAACTGCAACAGTAAAAACAGGGTGCATTTTACCGTGGAATTCATGGGTGACTGCTTTTATCAATGCTCAATTGAATTTCCTCATTAGCCAATAGTTCCTCTAGTTTGAGTGGCCTTTTTCATTTATTTCTTAAAGAGACATTTTAACTTAATCCTAAAGTGTCACTTGGTATTTAAAGGGAGATATTGAAAAGGCACATATAAAATTTTCAGGTCTGTTAGCAAAAGTTTATGTCAGGTTATCTGAATGATTTCCAAATCTGAAACCTGAGTGTGCCCTGAGTAATTGCTATTCCTTTGCAGATAGTCCCTGGCTGGTTTGTCTGTGCTGATGCAAGAGTGATGCACAGAGGGTAAAATTGTAGAATAAACCTATGTGCCCTCAAGCAAATGGTTTGTAGTTTTAAATTGTAGGAATAAATAGGTACTAGGATTGTAGGTGTGAGAGCTCCAGAAGCCCTTTTCGTGTCAAGTGATGTAGCTGCTGAGCCCCTGGGGAACTTTCATTCCCCTTGAGTCACGGCGGTGGAAGGAAAGCCAGCCCTCACCCTGTCCCTCCCTGCGCACAAGCTTCCTGCAATGACCTGCACCCCTCCGGGAGCAGTGCGTTAGGCTCCCTATCAAGTAGTGCAAATGATCATTTGCCGCCTTCGTGTGGGGACCCACAATGTCTCAACAAAATCAACAAAATACTGTTTTCTTTCGATTGCTGTTTACCAGTGTGTCTGCTTGTAATTTGGGTTCTCTAGGGAGATGTTGGCAGATGAAAAACATCTTCCAGTATCTTTCTGCTCCAGTTTCCGCTGTCCTGCCATATTACAATGCATGGGAGAAAGTCACGTTACAGTGGCAAAACTGAGCTGTTTTTACTTTGGATGTAGATGTTTCTGTAAGTTCAGTCAGTGTGAAGACAGTTTCTGGTATAATAGAGCTGAATTAACCCACAGCATTTGCCTAGAAGAAATTTGAGGCAGCTTATACAACTTCTGTTTTTTTCAACCTGAAATTGCCCTTCTTCACATTTTGAATGCCTGAAACACTTTGCTTTTCCCTTTTCTCTCTAGTTTCAAAGGCCATATGATTATTCACCTCCTTTTCGATTTGGAACGGTCCCAAATGGAAGCACAGAGAGGAATATTAGAAACAACTACCCTGATATGCACCTCTACATGACAAAGTATAATCAGAAAGGAGTTGAAGATGCCTTGGTCAGCTTGAAAACTGGGTAAGCTTTTTTCCACAGATTTTAAAGAATACTATAGGCTTTGCAGAAACTGAGAAATATTGATCTGTACTGTGATACTGAACAGACTGATGTCAGGCATGCTGTGTAGTACATGGCTCTTTTTCTTTTTTCCCCAACTGCACTGTACAGATATCAGAAAGGAAAACGATTGCCTGTGATTTAAAATATTTAAATATTTTAAAATTGCATGGAAGCTTCGATGTCCAATGTAGAATAGATTCAAAGGGCAGAATTAGTATTTCTCAAATTTAAATAGAGATGATACAGATGGACCTGGATTTGGGTGGGGACTCAACACAGAACATGGTGTTTTGTACAGTCCCTCCTTATATTTGCAGAACTCTCTCTCGTAGGAATGTGCTTTCGCAGGGTGAATTTCTGACAAAGCTTGTTTGTCAGGCCAGTGTGCAACTAGTTGTCATTTCTTTTCAACCTCCCATCCCTTTGGTATGCTTTTAGGTCCATGCTTACATTTTCTTCCCTCCTCTAATTAGCATGGCCCTGTACATTTACTGTCAATCTGAAGTATTGACTTTGATCTTCATAAAATCTGTTGAGATGAGATAGTCTTAAATGTACTGTCTAATCCTGCTTCTGGCAATCTTGGTAAATATTCTGGCAAATATTATTGTCCTTCTTCCTTAAGATCTGAGATTTAGACTTGAGTGCCATCCTTTTCTCTCTCTGAAGTAGCCTGTTCTGCCTGGTTGGACAAAGAGACTGAATTTTCATTCTTAATCCTCAAAAGGTATGAGAATGACTCACTACTTGTATCAGTATTCATCTGGGTAACAGGAATGTGTTACCTCTAGTAATCTTTTCTAAACATATAGGCTTGATAATAGCATGTGTATCTTTGTTAATAATACTGGATTACAATAATCATAATTTATCAATATAGTTTGTTTAGGTTTGTTTTGTTTTGAAGTGAGAAGGCTAAGTTACCCATAGTGGATTTAAGTACATCTACTCTAGTGGCTGTTTCAAGGCACATCTCGCCTGCTATTATAATATTTATGATGAACACAGGACACATTTCTTCCTATACTAGATTAAGCTGTTACTTTTGGTCCTTTTTTGGGAACTGCTTGTCCTTTTAATTTTTACTCTCCTTCTCCCAAACACGTAGGGGATTGTAACGTATTTCTTATGCGAAAAACCCTGAAGTCCCCAAATCTTTCCTTAGAGTGCAGGTTCCCTTCTTTAAAAAGTTATCCTTCCTACTGTTTCCTTCTCTGCTGTCTCCATGTTTCTGTCTGGACTCCCTCTGTCGTCATTTCTCAAGGCATTCTCAACTGGCATTTCTCAAGCACCGTTTGTCCCATCCTAAGATAGAGATGTGACGTAATGTGAGATGAACCTCACCCAAGGTCTTCCAAACTGGAGGCAGAGCTCCTGCTCCTACTGAGCCTGTGCAAGTTATATGTCCTGGGTGACAGCTAAATTACGCATTATAGACAGTCAGCTGAATGCTACCTTTCCTGCTGTGATTTTTTTAAAGAAGCTATCCATAATTTCAGCCACTGCTAGGGCTTGTTCAGTTGGATGGTTAGTTTATTTAGGGGACGTATATTCCTTGTACTTTTCACCAACCATTTGTGCTACTGAAAGCCCTGAAAATCTGCTGTTAGCTTTAAAATCAGGCCACCTGTCAGACATTTAAGCATGAAAAGGGGGAGCTACCTGGCTGCAGGGGAGTTCAGGACATTCACTAAAACTCAGGCTGGCAGCTCTTGTGCCAGCTGCTGCTCTTCCTCAGAAGCTTTAGTCCTTTTGACAGCATAAACTATTCATTTTTTGTAGATTGGTTTTTTCCCCCCCGCTGGAGGTTCTTTCCTCTTCTAAGTGATTTCTCAGTGTGGACACCCCCAGGTGTCTACCTTGCTCCCTTTGACTGACATTTCTGTAGCAGATGGTGCAAATAAGCTGCCATGTGCAGTGTTTTCCAGATCAATATAAGTAACTGCTACATAGAGCTGCTCTCCTTAGTATTTTGTCTGATGGCACCTACAGAAGGATTAAACAGCATGCCATCAGCTGCTGAAGTTTCCCCACAATAGAAGTGTCACTTTATGTTTGCTTGTATCACAGGTTTGGACATTCCAGCAGGAGAGTGTGTCAAGTGGGCTTACGTATTTTCTGCCTTCAGCTTCTGCAGAGGAAGAACTGTGCAAAGACCCAATCAATGTGGTAATAGGGCACTAAACTCGGTTACAGATCAGGCAGCATGATTGTACCTTCTTTTTGCCTCAGAGTGGTTTCTCTCTGGAAAGATGATTTCATTTAGATGACCAAACCGATCAGGCTCTGTCATCCTCACCTGTCACTTGCACCTTGAGCCCACCCAGATTTTCCTTTTTGCTAAGATGTTTGGTGAGGATGCAGTTCCCGTGGCTGACACCTCAGGGATCTCTGGAGCTAAAAGTGTCCTGAATGAAAGAGATGAGACTGTATAATATGGGACTGTAATAACTTGCATTCTCTGTAGGGAGGAGAATAGAAAAGCATGAATAGGTATTTGGTAGTGTATTACAATTGACTCCTTGGCTCTTCAGTTGATGATTAGCTCTTGAATGGGAATCAAGGAGTCTCGGTTGGTGCGATATT
This sequence comes from Pygoscelis adeliae, assembly GCF_000699105.1. Lineage (NCBI taxonomy): Eukaryota > Metazoa > Chordata > Aves > Sphenisciformes > Spheniscidae > Pygoscelis > Pygoscelis adeliae. The sequence continues at coordinate 4,269,213 of NW_008824900.1, read as the reverse complement.
GCCGCCGGTGTACCGTGGTGGTAGCGATTGGCACTTGTTGGTCTTCGACCTTCAGCAACCCCACAACAGAGGGGTCCTCCGAGAGACCAGGCAAGGCAGACAGCTGTTTAATTTCCTCCATCTCCAAGGCAGCTATACCAAAAGCCCACCGGTACCCTTTTGG
>NW_008824900.1:4202014-4266761 GCF_000699105.1 Pygoscelis adeliae | reverse complement strand
CTATTAACAGATATAAGTTCCTTAATACACTCAGGTTAATCTGTTATTATCTCAAACCCTTCAAGCCCCACGTTGGGCGCCAGAAAGGACTGTCGTGGTTTAACCTCAGTTGGCAACTGAGCACCACGCAGCCGCTCGCTCACTCCCCGCCCCCCCCCCCGTGGGGGTGGGTTTTTAAGTGAGAAAACTCGTGGGTTGAGATAAAAACAGTTTAATAGGTAGAGCAACAGTCGCGCACGCAAGCAAAGCAAAACAAGGAATTCATTCACTCCTTCCCATGGGCAGGCAGGTGTTCGGCCATCTCCAGGAAAGCAGGGCTCCATCACGCATAACGGTTGCTTGGGAAGACAAACTCCACCACTCCAAACATCCCCCCCTTCCTTCTTCTTCCCCCAGCTTTATATACTGAGCATGACGTCCCATGGTATGGAATGTCCCTTTGGCCAGTTTGGGTCAGCTGTCCTGGCTGTGCCCCCTCCCAGCTTCTTGTGCCCCTCCAGCCTTCTCAGTCGGTAGAGCATGGGAAGCTGGAAAGTCCTTGACTAGTGTAAGCACTGCTTAGCAACAGCTAAAACATCGGTGTGTTATCAGCATTGTTCTCACCCTAAATCCAAAACACAGCACTGTACCAGCTACTAGGAAGGAAATTAACTCTATCCCTGCCAAAACCAGGACAGCCTGCCTCTTCTTTTTCTCCAGACTCATATTCTTCAAAAACATCATTTTTCACTTTTTCTACCAAATTTTCTGTTCTGTTCCTCAGTATATGTATCTGTTTCCTCATTTTTTATATACCCGCACTGTATCTTCTTCCTTTCTCCCTCATGAATTATTTGACCAGATTGTTTCTCTCTTCCATATAAAGTTTGCCCTTTCATCCTTATATAGACTTGATCGAGCTTTCACCTTCCTTATTTCGCTTGATCCCATGATTTTTAATACTTCTTGCCCCACGGAGCCTATGTTGCTACTGCTTTTTTGAGGATGACCTGTCTCTCCTTCCTCAAACCGCTTCTGAGCAAATATATAATTTGTATTTTGCTCTTCAGTATGTATGTGTTCTGCTTACCTTATTACAGCTATTTTGTACGTTTTCATCTTTATCTCTTGTCAAAGCTGTTCCCCTACTTTTATATTTTTTCTTTTTTCATCCTCATCATTGGTAGCATACAATGAGCAATTTTTCTTACATGTGGTAAAGCTTGCTGCTTCTGCACAGGTTTTTGAAGATGAACTACATGGTAATTATAGAGTCATAGACTGGAGACCTGGGAAGGACTTACAAAGATTGTCTGGTTGATAACTGCTGCTGTGAGTCAAAATAAATGGTACCTGTGTTATTCGTGAAGAATGTTTGTATAACCTGTGTGTATTTCCAATCTCACTTTTAAAACTACTTTTGCTTAATTGAAGACATAAGATTTAGTCCCCTTTAATTCCTTATATACAGTGTTTGATTCTGATTTTAAGGTGGAGCAAAAAATACCAGCAATCAGGCAATACTTAATGACTGAATAATGTTACACATGTGGCATCTGATCTAAATGGAATCAAACTATCAAGTAGTCTCTTGTCACAGTTCAGTCTGGTTTTGCTGTATCTTAAACTCATAAGTCTTTTGATCAGCCTTAATTAGCGTTAGCCTCTTGAGATGGATTGGGAATATCTTTGAGACCATCTTGTTTAATACATAATGTTATTGAGCTGAACTGGAAGGAGAAGCGGGAAGGAGACAAACATAAAGCTTCAGATGCACAGATTTCTCTAGGATGTCTTTTTTGTTAGAGACATGCTCATGTCCCTTTCCTCATTCTGAAAACAAATTAAAAAACAAACTGGGTTTTTTATCTTGCTTTCTCACAAGAAGTGAAAAATCAGCTGCTTCAGTGCAGTCACTAACATGGCCGGGAAAAACCTCAAGAGCAGAAATACGGATAGAAATGTGTATAAAATAAATGATGTTCCTGCCTTTATTTCCTGGTCTGGTGCAGGGGTTAGATAGGTCTTGTGTTGGAGTATTGCTGTACGTGCAGAGATGAGCATGCTCACATCCGTGTCTGGGAAGCCTTGAACAAAATACCTAGCCCCTTTCTGTTTTCATCTTTGAGAGGTGAAGCTAATAGTGTTTCAAAAATTAACTTACAAGGAAAGCATCTGCATTTGTTTTTTTTAATTAGAAAAAACAACTTCACTACATGGGCAACAGGCTTGGACCTATCTTGTTCAATTAACATTGAAAATGTTTGAGATCATTCCAGAAAGGAATCAGCTGGGAAATACTGCAAATCAAAATGGAAATGAGGTTTTTGCTTCAGACTGACATTGACATTATATCTACTCCTTCAGGTGAATCCCCATGGGGGGTTCATTGCAGCTTACTCATGAAGGCTTGTTGCTATCAATGGTGAAGGCAAATTTATCAGCTATATTGGCTTTTCCCCTTTGTTTGAAAAGAAATTAACCTTTGTTTCTGAAAATATTAAAAAACAAAATCTGTAAAGTCTCAGTATTATCTACCTCTTGTCAGTAGTGTCTTATTTCTGAGATTCACAGATATAGTTCTCAGCTGCTGAAACACCATATGAACAACAGCAGAACTTTCTGTATTTATTAATTAAAGGTATCAGTTTGCAACCAGGCCTGTTAAAAGGGAGCACAATTCACGCATCTTATTATTGAGGTTCTACTTAATATTTTTCAAAATGGCAAAATATTGTCCCTCCTTCAATGCAATTTAGTACTGAAAGTAATCACGATCTTACAAGCTTGTCAAATAATGTACTGGTGTTTTTCCCTAAATTTCATGCATATAAGGGATCAGCTGAACCACATCTGCTGTGCTACCTGCAGAGCTTCAGTTTGCTCTTTAGGCAGGACTGAGCAGCTCAGGAATTCTCCAGAGTTTCCTGTTCCTTTTCCTTAATGAAAACAGAAATGGCAGTTATTTTCCTGAGCATTATTCAGAAGAGTAAAGTCTGTAAGACATTAGCTAATGTATTCTTGGTGGGTGAAGTCCAGCTGTGTTAGAGCCATGGTAGCTCCTCTGTGTTCTTTAGATGTTTATTGATGAAATAAAGTTCTGAAAGTGCATCGCAAGCATTTCTGTCTATGCTGAGTTTAATTAATCTACATTTCTAGAATCCTCTGTACCAGAGAGAGAGATCCTATTGATTCTGCTTCTTGAAGAGAGAATAAGTCTTCGAATAAGAAGTAGTTAATTATTGCATTATGTTTACAGTGGATGTTTGGGTTTGTTTGCTTCTGTTTGGCTTGCTATGTTTTTCCGGAAGAGGTTATAGTTAAAGAATGCTATCTTTTTGCAAGCAAAACAACCTTACCTGTGTAATTCTTCGGTGTGGGTTGTATCAGCTCATAGCTGTTGAGTTTGCATGTAGTGTTTCTCCATGTATTGAGTGTTCTGCTGCTGTAAAACTGTCAAGAGGACAAAATGCAATGGCAATAAACTGGAAATGCATTTCATGTTCTCACCTTTGCCCCAGCACATCTATACTGGAATATTGTCTGGGATTTAACTGCTAATGGCTGACATTAGAAAATTTAATTGGGAGAGTCTCTTCTTACTATAGAGATAAAATTCACTTGCCTATTGCCTGTCACTGATGAATCCATCTGATTTTTCTTCACTTCCTTAATTTTCCTGGCTATGAGGACTGCAACTGAGTATCACACAGTGTATATCTTGTTTCAAGAAAAGAGATGGTCTAACTGATGCTGTGTTATGGCAGCATATTGATGTGAGGACTTTATTTCAGTTTCATTGCAAAAAGCTGGGAATATAACTGGTTTCAAGGGAACTGCAGTAATGAATCCCTTGTGTTCCACAGGCAAGCAGACCCTTGTTTTACAGCTGCAGACCCCCTCGCTGCCATGAGTGGTTTTCAGTTTTTATTTACAGCCACAGCTGTGACTATATATTCAGGGATTTGATGCTAAAGTTTACTTGGGGCTCCATCTGCCTTCCTGTTAAAGATTGCTATGCTTGGTAGTCTATGCACATCAAGTTTAATACCTTATTCCCTAGTCGTCTGCGGCATGCCAGCAGAAATACGAAGCCGCTTGGAAAGAATGCTGTGGTGATAGTATTTCTGCACTGCCGGAGCCTCGGCAGGTATGGCCTCAGATGCAGTGAATTATCAAATTTGAGCTGTACCCCAAGAAGATGCTATCAGCCTGCAGGCGTGTCCTGGGCTGCTAGTCGCTCTGATAGGAACATGTGATGATTCTATTCCTCAGCATTTTTTAACGACAAATAATAATGCTAGAAGAAATGCCTGAAAGTATCTAACTGAACAGTGTGAATGGGATGAGAAGTTATTTCCTCCCCGCAAGCACACTCTCCCATGTGAAAACAACAATTTGATTATTAATATTTTTTTTAGAATCCAATGGTACTAAGCAGAGAAAATGCAAGAGAAGACCCTAGAAGGCTCTGATGCCCTTTTAACCCCTAGTCTCTAAGTTTGTTGGCCTGAATTGGATTTCTGTTGTGCTTACAGGGCTTATAAATTGTATCCAATTCACAGCTTTGCACACTCTTATTTGCTGAACAGATACAAACTGGTCAGGGGCTGTGCTGGCAGCTTCTGCAGCATAGCACAGGCAAAAGCAGGAGGCAAACATCTCCATTTCTGTCGGCTGGAACGCAATTCAGGTTGTGCCCAACAGGTCCTTCTGTTAATTAGGGCTGTCGATTAAAGTGTTGGTGTGCCTAAAGTAAAAAACAAAACAAACTTGTCTTTTAGGCAGCCAGCTGACATCTCCACTTGGATGCAAAAACAATTTCAGTATTTTTTGCAGTATTTTCAATTTATTTTTACAGAAAAACTGTCATCAAAATTTTCATCAAAGTTTTTTATTATTTCTGTGGTTCATACCTTTTCACCTAAAAAGAGGAGGGAAAGCTATGAGAGAAATTACCTGTTTGAGAGAAAAATTATACATTTTAATTTTTTATAAAAAGCACAAGTTCTTCATCATTCTTGTGGGCAGATAGTAACAGCTTGCAACCAGAACTCAAAGAAATGTTCAGCAGACATAAATTTTTAAACTTTTAATCTAGTGGCTCAATATTTTTTGACTGTTTCTGATTGACAACACCTTACAGTATTTGTAATTGAGCATATTCACTCTTTTGTTATACTTTTAATGTTACAGTACATACAGCAATTCTTTTACCAAATTTTTAAGAAATTGCCAGAGATGATTGACTCCGAAGTGTGTTTGAGGGAGAAAGGGAAAGGTTGGCGGGCAGCATGAGATATTTGTAATAATTTATTGCTTGCGACCCTCCTGGATGCCTGTTATGATACCTGAAGAGAGAAACTGTGCTGGAGACAACTTTAGCACAAGCACTATTTTATGCAACTGAATTTTAAAATAATGTATCAAATCCTTAATATGCAGCTATCATTCTAAGAACATGATGTTTTCCTGCTTTCTCATGGCCTACTCGTCAAAGCTCTCTATTCTGAGCCTGCTTGGCTTCTGTGTTTTTCACAAGCTTCAAAAACAGGATTAAAAATCAAATACAGCAACTGAAATAGCCAGTTTTTAGATGGGAGATCCTTGATCCAGTCACATTTTTAAGATGTCACTGAAACAGCAGCCTGTAGTTGAAGTATGTACTGATCTTGATGAAGAGGGAATGATGTTCTTCTCTTTCAAAGTGTCTTTCAAAGTGTGAAAGCCTTAGAGAACTTTTGGGATACTCAAAATTCACCAGTTTAAACTACCGAACCTGAAACTTGTTTTTTCATGTGTGATTGGAAAAATATTTTCCTGAGTCTGCATCTGCTGTTACTACAACAAAACTTATAATCTAAGATAGGAATTAGCCTTTTTTTTTTTTTTTAAGGAAAGTACTGAGTGATGAATCCAATTTGTATGTCTAAATGTTGTTTCATTAAGAAGAAATGTTTAAGAAAATTACTGTCCATATTTTCATCAGATCTATAGGATATTAATTTAAAATATTTTTGTCAGACCCTGAAAGGGCAAATTATTGTGCCAGGTGATCATTCCTTTAAGGGGGTGATAAATCCAAAATATGAATGTGTGACATAAGATGAGAAATTAATATTTCAGATAATTCACTGTCAATGGTACTTATAACTAACGGTCAGGAATATAAAATAGCTTAGAGGACTGATTTACCTAGCTCCTGGATTGCTCTACTTCCACACAAAGGCACCCACTGGACCATTTTTCTGCATGTAACTTTTGGACATTTTTGGAGGCTGACGCTTAGAAGCATCCATTTCTGCAGCTGGTCTGAAAGACAAAATAAAAAATTCAGTAGAGCTGTGAGACAGTACCATGGGAACTCCTTAGAAAAAAGCTGAACTGAACTTTAATTTTATTCTCAGTCAAATAAAATCTGAACCCGAGCTAGACCACATCTGAAGCACTGATGAGTTCAGGCAACTTTTGCTGTAAATCGTATATGCAGTATCATATTTTATGCCTGACTACTTTCTGCCTCATAGCTGGAGTGGAAATAGAGATGTAGAATACTTTCAGAAATTGTTGTTCTGTAGTACTCTTTAGGGCTGACAGGTTGAAATAATCACAACTGTAGACCACTTAAGATTTTTTTTGTTGTTTAAGTAAAAGTGAACATCAGTCGGTCTCCTCTCTTTGCTCCCTCCTCTCTCTCTTAGTGTCTCTGTTTTTTCCCTGTTTGGCACCAGACCTTTGTAAAGTTCAGTAGTGATTGATAGAGTATTATGTTTGTGGAGTTAAATTGGCATAGTTACATTCTGGAGATCAGATGTTGTGAATACCAAAATTAAAACAAGCTCAGAAAGAAACTGAAGGAATTGGTGGAAGGTGAATAATTTGGCAGCTATTAAACATGATGGGGCTTAATACAGCCTGTAGCTCATGAAATATCCATTCATCTGAAGCCAAGAAGATACATTCAGGAACAATAGCATCCATACACGCCTTGTTTCTTTTATTCCTCCTTAAGCATGTATTGTTCACCAGTGTCATAGGTTATTGGGACCTAAATCTAAGCCACTGAGGATCTACTGCCCGTGTATACATATTCCTAACCATATAGACCTCTGAGGAAACTTGTAAATCAAACAGCACTTAAAGATCCAAAACTACGTGGGAGAGCAGGATGTTTGCCATGCTACAGAATATCTATTTATCCCTATCAATTTTGACAGTAAGTACTAAATTATTGTCCAAATACAAATACACTTTCCTTAAAACCATCTGAAGGAGCTAATAATGTCGTAATGATTTTCCTCCTGACATTCTGTAAAAAAGAAATCTCTGCTAAACAGTTTGGCCCATTCAGTATTTTCTCTCCTCGTTGAGAGGGTTGAGGCAACTTCTGCAATCAGCAGCTTTATTTAGTTTGGCATTAGATGGCTGGGGTAGCTTAATTTCAATTTACATTATGATGCTTTCTTTTGGACTTCAATCTAATATTCATTTCAGTGTTCATTCTAATATTCATTTCGGTATTGCACTCTGGGGGGAATGATTTTCAGTTGATGTTACAACTGTAGTCACCCAAATTAGGAATTGGAAAGCTGGTTTGCAACTGGGCAACTGCTATTTGTGCCGAAAGACTGCAGAGATATGAAAACATTTAAATTTGCTCTTCCATCTAGGCGCATTTTTCAGAGGATCTGTTCACTAAAGTATCAATTCTGAAATCTAGTAGCTTAAAAGAAATGTGTGCCTGAATTGGCATAGTTTTCCTGCTTTTACTGCTAGCGTTGCTGCTAAAGTGGGCAGAATGCAGGATTTGGATTACAAAGTGCCACCAAGCTGGCAGCACAGAGATAAAGACTTCCTACGGCATTTCCATTTGTGGCAGGATTTTCTGGCATAAGTTTTTCTGATGACTGATCCCTGTTTCCCCATCACTTGCCATCCTTTCAGGAAATGCAGTTATTCTCACATTCTTGTATTTCTTCACATGTGTTAAAAAGTCTAAATAAATGATGGACTGGGTAGAACTTAATGTGCTGTTCCAGGGGACTTTCTGGGGGAGGTGGTTCTTACAGGCTTTGAAGAACAGGCAGATACTACTGTTGGCATTTAGAAGGTTATTGGGATCTAAGAAGGCACTCATTGAAATGTCTGGGGAAGCTCATACCTCAATAGTTTCAAGTTATCTATAAACAGAAGCAGACATCATCATGTTCTTTTAAGCTGGGTCACATTTTCAGGAATTTCTTCATGGCCATGAGATAAATGTGCTGGGTTTCTTTTTCTTTTTTTTTTTTTTTTTTTTTTAAGGAAAAAATAGCCTGTCTCTCCTGTTCAGCTGATCCATAGCAACTTGCCTCTAGGAAAAAAAATAGTTTATAGTAATGTATTTCTAATTCCTTTACTCAGTACCTGAGTGCTCTTCTGTGTTTTTTGTTTTTTGTTGTTTTTTTTTTTAAAAAGGTTATCTCCTGTGCCTATATTACCATTTGCTAGGTAATGCAGTTATCTGTCTAATGTCTTTAAATATTACAAAGTACCTGGAAATAAAATGAACAGGTGAAAGTAGCTATATCCCATCTAACCCCTCTTCTTTTGAGAAGAGGCTATTCTAAGTTTTAGTATTCATTTGATTTGGGGATGAGATCAGGTGCTTGGTGAAATGTGCTGAATTTCTCCTTCATTATGCTGTTGTAACTGGGACAAAACCTTTAATCTAAAAATATATTCCCCCTACTTGAGTTTTCAAATTTTGTGTTTTGATAAACTGACGCTCTGCAAGTACTTCATTGCTTGGCTTCTGAGACTTGAAGTGGGACACTATTCCATTGCATAAATTAATCATAAAGGCACACTAAATTTTCCATTATTTTGTTGCTAAGGGAAATGTTATAGGGACTGGAAAGGCGGATGGACAGAGGGGTGGTGAATGGGAGCTCCTGTGAGCGAGGAGGGCGAATATGCCTGTTCAGGTAACCACAGCCAAGTGATGCAGGAAGGTTCACAGCAGCTTTTCTGGCAGCCTGAGATTGCCCTGACAGGTGAGGTGAAGCCTCCACAATCTCTCACAGTGGTGTTAATGTCTGTCAGAGCTTGCTCTTCTGAATTTTGTGTCTACCTTTTCTGTGTGAAGATTGAAGTGAGGACGGTTTGAGCTGGGAGAAAAGTTGGAAGCTCATTCTCTGCTAATGAGTTCATCATTTAACTGGGTTAAACTTTGCTAACCTGCGTTGTTGCAGGGGGTTGGTAGTTAAATTTTCCTCAAATGAATTGGCAATGTCAAGATGTCAAGAAATTCATCCAGCGTATGTGAACTTAAGATCTGCATGGAGCTATTTGAATGTGTTCTAAAAGATAAAGTCACTGCTGGTGATGAAGTGCCATCAGATAACCTGAAATGCATTTTAGTCAAAACAGGGTGAAAGAAATCATCAGTCCTTCATGCTAAAGGTTAAATATCTGCTTCTCTTGCTCCAGCAATATCAAAGTGTCACTTCAGAGCACTTTCACTGAAGCCTCGTCTTCAGAGCAGCCTTCTTTCCCTTTGATTGCTGCGGCATTCCATAGTGACCCTTTGGCATTAGATCCCCTGGACATAGTCTTAGAGATGCACAAATGACGTTGTGTCTCTCATTGTGCTCTCGTGACATACTTTCTTTTATCTCTTCTGTGGACAAAGAAGGGATAAAATGTAAATTATTAAATTTGTAATACATCTGTTATGTAAATCCATCATATTTTAAAGCCAGTATTTTTGCAGTTTCTGCCTTCCCAACAATGGTATCGATGATCTCTAAAATATACGCGTATGTTTAATCCAGCCTTAAGTGGATACCAGTTTTTCACCTAATATCAAATTAATAAATGCTACTTTAAGTGTCATGTAAGGCATCTATTCTGCAGACTATGCAATTTATTTTTAAAAGCAAAAAAGCTAAAAAGTAGTGGTTTTTTGCAGAATGTTTTAAAAATGAGCTGTGTCTCTCCAAAATTGTGTTTAGGAGACAAAGCTTTAATAGGTAAAAGTGTTCTTGATGATGGGGGTGGTGGTAAAGAGGGGAGGGCAAAGGTGGTGTTAAAAGTATTGTTTGAGGATTCACTGACTTGCAGTTTGATATGTGTAATAAGACAGTAATTTCAAATATTGTGCTTTCAAAAGACACGACTGGAGCCTTAGTAAACAGGTACGACACTTGCTATGTAATAATCTTTGTAGTCTCTTTTGCATTTCTTTACAACCAAATTTGAGGAATAACATCTCTTAGTTTTTTAAGTCACCTAGGCAAATTTCAAACATAGATCTGATTTGATTAACTATCTTTCCTCAGAATAAAATGTATATAATTTATAATGAATAATTATTCTTAAATATGTAATTGACCTTTAATTTTTCAGAACAAGCCCCAGAAGGTGCATATTTGAGTTAAAAGATACCCTTCATCAAAAATAATGTAGAGAACTCACTGCAATATAGCTGTTCACAGCAAAATGCAGTGCAAGCAAATTGCTATGATGGTGCACTTCATATATTACATGCACTCTGGTTTTGTGTAAGTCAAATCTGTGTTGGTAATAATACACAGCTTTTGTCTGGCCATGAAAAGAACATATTTGGGGTGTTAGAAAACATAAAGAAATGAGAGTGAGGAGAATTGATTCTGAAGTTAATGTCCTGGATCTGACAGATGAACACTGCACCGAATGGTACCCACTTTAGCAAGAAATTAATTCTGCTGTAGATATTGTATGTTTGGATTTACTGCAGTAGTTGAAAACTGGAGAGTGACTTCAGTCATGCTCCGGTTTCTCTGATTCTCAATGGAAACACAATATTATTTGTTCCATAGACTCCAGTGCTTGGCAGTAAAAAAGAAGAATGTGAATAAACAGGACTGTATTAAAGCATCCCTCTCATTTTCTGCATACTACGACACAGGTCATAGCAGAACACAAAGTAACTGAAAGAGATTGATTTCTAGCGTGCTGGATTACTGTTTGTGTCTCCAGAACTACTGAGCAGATTGCCATTTTAGATTTTTTCCTCTTGTTCCATCAAGAAAACAAAATTGCTGAAGGATCATGTAGTTGGTTAAGGAAGCAAAGTAACATTTTCCAAGTGAGCTATACTACTGTTGTTGAGGAAGAAGCTATGACTAATAAGGGAGCATTTTCCTAATCCTGCTTTTCAATTTTCATCATAGGAATTTGATGAAAAGTGTGTGCCAATAATAAAGATGGGGAAAATAATAAGGAAGTGTTTTCAGCCTTTCTGAAATTACTTTTCTGTACCTTTTCCTCTAACTTTAATTTTCTTTACACAGGCATTTTTGAATGCGTACAGTAACACGTTAGAGAATGGGTTTTTGCAATAGCTATTCTGATTTTTCAACTTTTATACTTCTTGGTGACTCATAAATGTTTAGGTACGAGACTGTCCACATTTGTTTTTTATAGATCTCCCGCTTCAAATTATTACATTCAGTAATGTCCTTTTGGGGTTTTTTTAGAACTATTCCAATTCATAATTTTATAACACCTGATGTTCTCCTACACTGTGCGAGCTAAAATTCGCCCCACCCCCTTTCCTCTTTGTGCTCGCTAGGTAATGAAGGACATTTGCCTTTGTGGTCTCTCTCGTATAAATATTCCAAAATGTTTATTTTCTTTCCTACCCAGGATTATTGCAGTAGTTCCGAGGAAGTTTACAAACCTGCCAGTTGCTCAAATGAGTCATGACACTGTAGTCCTGTTCCTCTGCATTCATTGAAGATGCCTGGCACGTTTGCCTAGTTCATGGCAGTTATAAATCTTGTTTCTTGCTGCATTCCAGTTTCTATAGTTCTCTTTCATCTTTCTAATAGTTCTTAGCAGTTTATTTAAACCTACACAATGTGACAAAGCTTTTCGCCCCTGAAGTGGCTGCACTGAAATGACAAGTTAATTGATTCATTTTTACATGACTAAGGTTTGCAAGAGGCTTTGAGCCTTTCTTGATGTGGGGTGCTGTACTTGGTGCGTGTAAGCTGTTTTACAGTGAGTACGTAACTTAAACAGCAGCGGTCAGTACTCAGACCAATACAAAGCTTCTCAGCTGTGTAGCACAGTTGAATTTTGCTGCCACAAGAGCGAAGATCCTGGGGCTTGCCAGTCCGTCTGTAGAAAAAGAAGAGAAAGAAGAAAAGGGTGAGCTGGAGCACAGATCCGGGCTTGCGAGTCCTGCCTTGAGAATGACAAGACAAGGATGGGCTACTGCATCCAGCAGTGACTGCCATGCGTGCAGCCTGGCTCTTCTGTCAGTGCCAAGCAAAACAGCAGATGTGGCTTTGCCTACATAGACATGGCAGGAAGGAAAGTCCTCTGTGGCCCCAGCAGCCCGCTGGCCTGCCCAAATGCCTGCTTTGTCTTCTTCCAGAGCTTATGCTCACTGCCATCTTTGCAAACAAGTTGGAAAGGGTCAAATTTTCAGACTTGCCCAGATTTTACTGTTTCAGTTTTTGGAAACTCTTATTGAGGAATGTTTCAAGTTGTCTGAAAGGTCTTAAAAATTCAGTGTTGGGAAATTCACCTCCTGGTGATGGAAGGGTTAGGTGCCCTAACATCTGAGAGCTTCAGTCGTGGTTTGTTACTCCCTGCCCACGCTGCAGGGGTACATCATGTTCTGAAGCTTTGCTTTGCAAGGAATAGTACTTCTGTAATCAGCACATGATGAAGAGATAATTAAGCCTTGAGAGGTTATAAGATTTATGTTGGAAATGGAGAAAAGATATTCTGAATATGAGTTTGTATTTGTAGACAGCAAGACTTTTTCAGGGCAGTCAACTTTTTGGTTTACAGTTGAGACATTGGGCAGCAACTGATAGCAGAACCTTTCAGCACTCAGCATCTGTCAAGAAAGTACCTCATGTTCTTAAATCGGTTTGCGTAATGAGATTTATTGTGACCTTATAGAAGTAGTATAGAGAAAACCCTCAAGTAAAGCCTTCTACGTCTTCAGAACCGGCTTTCCTTGTGTGTACCTACTGCAGCTGATGCCAGACTCTCTGGGAAGCTGGGCAGGTGGGTCCACAGCGAGTGAGTGAAACCGTGATTGTGCCTTGTCTTTCTGTCCCAAGGTTTTACTACACTGCTCAATAACTAAGGAGGCAAGCTGCATATGAAGAGTGTGATTTCTAAGGTAGCACAAGGCTTTTGCCCTGGAGTCTTTAGCAAAGATCTCTTTTTCCTCTGTATTTCTGACTGTTTTGACAGAAGAATAGCTGACTCTTTATATTTTCTCTGTGTTTACCAGCATGTGTTTTATATGCTTACATTGCAAAACTATAAATCCCAGAATAAACAGATGACAAATTCTAGAGTGTATTTTAACTTAGGTCAGCTGGTTGCAGCAGTGCCTGTACCCACAGAGAGGACCATTACCTTCCAATCCCTTGCCTGAGCCAAAGGCATGCACTGAGAGGGGAAGTATCCTTCCTTCCTCACAGATAACTGTGGAGGTCTAAAAGCATGAGATTAGATTGTATTGATTATGGTAATTGTCTGCTGTAGATCAGAAATGTTGCAAGTATCTTGAGGGTACGGCAAGCGGTTTCCTTTTTTTCCCTTGTGCGCCTACCCAAAGGACGTGGATTTTTGTTCTTTCTCTCTACACAAACCAAAGATTGCCTCTGAAGTGCTGAATCAAAGCACGTCATTTAGAAAACTTTGGTCTTGTGTTGAAGACTGCAGGCTTGGGCAGTACCCCAACCCTCTTGGCTATTTCCAGTTTAGTTATCCTCAGTGCTAGGTAGCCATCCATATCTTATTTCTGGATTGAATTTGTGACACATCACCTGCCAGATGTTTAGCAATTGTTTTCTTCATGTTAAATTACCCATTTAAAGGAAGGAGAGAGTCAGACTTTCAGCATTGATGGAGCTAAGCTGACTTTTAAGCTGAGGATTGCACAAAATGAGTTTTAGGGAAGAGTGGAAAAACAAAGGAAATGATGGCCCAGCTATTTCTTTTAATGGTTGCATGAGCCACCTGTACTTTCTCTAAATTAACTACTTCACTAAATTCCAATTTGATGACTTGAATGGTAACTGTTGGGGTAAGCATCCTTGAAGGGAAGCAATAAAGTACAGTAATTAGTGACAGGAACTTCACCCTTCACTTTTTCATGACAGCAGACAAAATCCAACAACCTCAGTCTCTCCTGGTATTTCTCTTGGTTTAATGTGAGATGGATAGGGGTGTTTTTTTAGAGCCACTTTTTTGCTATCTGATCTAGAGTTCTGCAAAAGTTAGGGTTCTGTATGAATCTGTTGATTGATCATTTGAGAACAAACATTGAATTATGTCATGCATTAAAGTATTTTTTTTTTCTGTCAGTAGCCAAAATCTGATATGCCTAGGTCTTGCTCTGTTCTGTGGGTATAAATGAAAAACTTTATCAACTTAAACTGCTTTAAGCTAGTGGCAAGTGTGATTCCAAAACTTCAACAGCAACAGAATTCGCAACTGATGCATACTGATATAATATAATTGAAGTTGATGCTTTTGTACCTGTTCGTGCCACAATTAATTTATTGTTATAATTCCCTTTCCATGAAGACAGGTCCCAACTGTTTGAGCAGTATTTTGCCAGCCTCTGTCATTTGCATCCCATCAGGAAATTTTAGCAGTGCTCCACAGTAATGCATTGTGGCTCTTCAAAGGCACAGCAGGCAGTGCCGGCAGTGCCTGGGAGCTGCAGTGCCAGCGAGGGTGGCAGGGTGAAGACTCCTTCTACATCAACCTGTGAAGCTGATTGTGTAGCTGTGTCCTCCTCATTCCTCTGAATGGGATGGGCAAAGATGTTGAAAAGGGAGAGTGTGTTACTGGGGGACATAACAACTTTGGTTTAGTGTATCATTTAGGTGGGGTTTGGCCTGAGATAATAGTTTTTTCCTATTGCCTCTGTATTCTGCTGATCTTGTGCAAGTGGTAGAAATCTTAAATTAAAGAGTTTGGCTGCAGATGAGGGCAGCAATACAAAATAAACTTAAGTTTTATTTTTTTCCTTTTACAGATTGCATATGAATTTCTGTAGGTATAAGTGTCTTCTTTGACTGAGGTCTACTGCTGGCAGGTGATTGTCCTTCCAAATGGCCTCCTCTTCTTGTATATGCACTGTTACTGGCTTCATTTGTGAAATATCCATGCACCTGTCTCTTCTAACTCTTGCTTTACAGTGCTTCTTAAAAATTATCCCTGAAGGACATGGCCTCTTTTCCTTTCCTTACTGATTTTGTTTTCCTCTATTTTATTGTGTTCCCTGTATATCTTAGAGAATGGGATTATCCCGTTCTTACATTTTTAGGTAGGTGGGCTGAAAGGCTTGAACTTTTCCACAACAAGTTCCTTTATACCTGCTGTGCTCCAGGTACACAAATAATATGTTTGGAACTGCGAATCATAAAGAAATATTTTCTATAATTTTTAAGCAGGATTTAGATAACTATATCAGATATGCTCCAATACCTTCCTCTGTCTTAGCAAGGACTTGACCTCCACCTGCGTTGTTTATTTTTGGAAAGAGACATAAAATAAGAGTGTATGTGGAAAACTGGTGCAGTCATGTTTTCAGTCTCATTCAGTATTTTAAATAAGCTTATTGGTTATTGTTGTTTCAATTCTAAATTCTCTATCGTCATTTGTGTTGTTTTTGGAGATCATTTTGCATCTCAAGATACTTATTATCCATTTTGAGAGCAAAGATACAAAGATAACAGGGCAAGACATTTTGTAGCTTGGTTTCTCCTGCTCAGTAGTTTTTAACAGCATCCCTTAAAATAGAAATGCAAAAGTATGTGTCCTACTTTCCCCTCACTAAAATAGATGCCTTTTGTTAATTTTAGATACAGCAGAGCAGGATATGTAATTAATGATATCAAAGAATCCATATGATATTCAACAGGGTCCTAGCATCAAGGACAAAAGAAGTCTGACAACAGCTGTCCCTAATTATTTGGTTTGTAAAATGTTTTCTTTTATTTCAGGAAGTTGGATGCTTTCATCTATGATGCAGCAGTGCTGAATTACAAGGCTGGAAGAGATGAAGGCTGCAAACTTGTCACAATAGGGAGTGGATACATCTTTGCCACTACGGGCTATGGAATAGCACTTCAGAAAGGATCACCTTGGAAGAGACAAATTGATCTAGCCCTCCTTCAGTTTGTTGGAGATGGTAGGGACCTTTCTTTTGTCCTTTCTTTTCTTTCTCTGTGTATGCACAGTTAATTCAGTTTTAGCAGCTCTGATCCTTTTACTACTGCTCTCTTACAATCTTTAAAAAACCCAAACAAATGCAAAACAAATGAGTAAAATTATTTCTCGATGCTGAAACAGGAATACTCTTCCACTCTGTTTTAACTCACCGCCAAGGACATTTGCATCTATTTTCAGAAAGTGTTTTCATATACATCACAAAGTACCGCTGGCCTCAATGTTAGAGAACGTTTCTAAATTTATTTATTTTCTTTTTTTAATTTTGCCTTTGAGCAATTCCTGAGGAGTTTTTACTTGGTAGATGAGTTACCTTTCAGTGTGACTGTTTTGCTATTTAAAAGTGTTTAGCTCAGTTCGGAACTGGTGTGAGCGATCCCTAATCTAGGATGGATTAATTTAAACTTCTAATAAAACAATGTTTATGGAATTGAAGTAGGGTGACTGGTTTTATTGGATTTCAAACAGCTATTTTTCATTCTAACACAAAAATAGAAGAATTATAGGTCCTCTTGGCACTTCTGCCCTGCAGAAGAAGACAACTTACTGCACATCTTTGATATATTTGTAGACAGTAATAATGATTCATTCTCCACATAGGGCTCGAACTACATTTTGATTGTAGAAATGTTTCTTCCCCACAGTGAAACTTCAAGCCTTTCACATGCAAATAAAAATACGGTGGTTAAAAAAATGTCTGTGTTATGGCTGACTAAAATCCTCCATCAGACTGGAATATGGTGTGTGTTACACAATCATTTTGATTTTTTTTTTTCCACATAGATAGATGTGTTAGCTTTTCATTTCTCTGTCAGTGAAAAAGAGGGCTTTACTGAAAAATAAATATGCACGTAAGGTCACCAATAGCATGCCATTGAGACTAAGAATGGTAAATTTCTGTATAATAGGACAGTTTAAATGGCAAAGTGCAGGACCTTAGCATAGTGGCCTCCTGTTCCATAAAAACCAAGATATTAATTTTCATATTGGAGACAGTGAGTGTGTTAGTCTTCCAGCGCATGGATTTTATTCCTGTTATAATACTAAACAACTGGAAGAGATGTAATCATCATGACTGATGCATTTTTTCTGGTGTACATGTAGAGATACCAGTGTCAGCATTATTGATCTGTTGGATTTAGAGAGGCTTATGGAAGAAACATTGCTTACTTCTGCTAAGGAATGAATGTATGACCCATAATAGCTAGTTTTCAAGCAACTATATATTCTTGTTTTAAAGAGTTGCAATTAATTGGACAAAATCTTTGCTTTATTTTTCTATTTGTGAATATTTTGTGAATAGAATATTTTTCTATTTGTGTAATATAGAAGCAATTAAGAAGTGTTAGGTGCTGTAATTCTGACCCATTTTTAAATGGGGAAGTTGAATCAGAGAAGTTGAATTATTTGTCCCATACTAAAGAAGAAAATGCTTCTGTAGCCTGAAGGAGGATCTGAGGTGTCTTTCTCAGTTCTGGGCTAACCCCTCTAGAAGTTGCCAGAGCATCGCTGAGGTTTTCATTCTTTTCACCCTGCATTTTCTTCATGCTTACTTTCATCATTTTTGATACTTCTCATCCCACAAAAATAAATGAAATCACGGGGAAAGAAAATAAATGAAATAGAAGGGAAAATATATGAAGCTATTAAAGAAAAAGCTTGTCAAAATACCAAAGGTACTGCATTTTTATGCATCACTTTTTTTCTCTGAATATCAGGGAGAAAACAAAATGGGTGGGAGGAAAGAGGGAAAAATCTTATCATGTATTTACACTTTGACCTGTGGATTTACAGATGAATGCTTATATCTTTAACCCATTTTTAGTAGCTGAAAATAATACAAATGAATTGTCTATGAAACTCAGTATTAAAACTTCTATATGAATAATTTATAGAATTGTAATAGATACAGGTGACACCCAGGTGAACGAAACCTTGTCATGAAATGCCTGTTCCCATGTTCATCTTGCTCAGATATTACTTCAGAAGATAAGCAAAAGTTTTGAATGCGCAAACCATGGGGATTGTGATTGTGTTTATGGCATTTTTTCAGTGGTATTTTTCAGTACCTTTAGGAGGTACTCTGAACAACCCATGAAAGCTAAAATGTTCATTTTCTCTTGTAAAGGATCCCTAAATTTATTCAGAAAATGGTGTGGGCGCTATTAAAGAGAATAGCAGTTGGACATTTTTGATGTGTAGGAACTATTGCAGGTGTGTTTCCTTTAGTCCCAGAAATGTTGCTACCTTGTCTCACTTCATTGTGTCACAGGTCTAGATGATAATTTTCAGAAAAAAAAACCCAAACAAACAAATGGGGGGAAAAAAAGAAAAAGAAAAAAAAAACCAACGAAAAAAACCCTGAGAATAATACTGAGGTTGAAATTTCTTCTACTGACTTATAAAGTACATTTCAGGTGAACTGGAACAAAACACCAAGAAATTAAATGTAAAGAGTGATTGCCTGGAACTAGCATGGCCTGATTTTGTAATCTACGTCTAACTTCAGTAGTCTGATGAGTAATCTTTTTAGCTGTGAACTTACATACTCTGTTTTGGCAAATTAGAAGGGATGAACCCAGAGTTCAGACCAACATCACTTTGCTGTATCACTAAAAATCTCTTTGAAGTTATCTAGACTAAAAGCAAGTATGGTTGGGGGGAAAGTTTTCATCTTAAGGTGATGCTCCTGGGAAAGCCTCAGTGGAGTCTGAACAAGGTTGTTTAAGTAAATAGGCAAACACAAAGGAAGGCAGAAATACTTCTTTCACATGTATAGCCTCTGCAGAATTTATTATTCTCTAAGACTAAGTCTATAAAACAGCAAAGCACCGAGTAGTATGGCATTATTATTCAGTATATGTAATAGAACATTCATCACAG
This sequence comes from Pygoscelis adeliae, assembly GCF_000699105.1. Classification (NCBI taxonomy): domain Eukaryota; kingdom Metazoa; phylum Chordata; class Aves; order Sphenisciformes; family Spheniscidae; genus Pygoscelis; species Pygoscelis adeliae. The sequence continues at coordinate 4,247,660 of NW_008824900.1, read as the reverse complement.
TATGGAATGATTTCAATGAATGATTATAAATCTAATGAGTTTCATAACTGTAAGAAAAAAATCCTAATGAGTTGAACAAACACAATTTCTTGATATGAACGTTATGTTAATAAGAGGAGAGAACCTTTTGGATCATACTAGATATTTGGATAAGACTAAGTAATTTGTTTAAAAGTATATCTGATTGCACCTATGAAAAACCATGATCTCATCTCTCTTTTACATTTGCGCAGTACTGAGAGAGCCTTTTGAAACGTGTTTCAGAGCTTTCCATTTCCTCTGCGTGTGTCTTTCTCCTGTGATTTTTCTCATTTGATTTTTCCTTGCTTCTTCTATATCATTCTCCTATCCAAGCCAGTTCACTTACACATTGAAATGAAATTTTTGCACAGTGGATAGGAACCTTTTCCCTCTTCCTTTCTGATGTAAAACATCCAACTAAAGTATTAATGACTTGTTCATGCAGGAGCATCTTTTCATACTTTCCAAAGCACAATGCTTTTTCTGCATTAAAGTCAATGGCTTTGAAACCTCTTTTTTATCTTGTTGGCACTAGATAAAAATTAAGGTGAATACAGAGGGATGTAGGTTTCGTTTAGGGATAACTTTAAGCTTAGACTGGGTGGTTTATATGTATCTACATGAGTAGTGTTCTGATCCTGAGGATAGTTCTACTGGGTGGACAAATTATACTGACAATTAACAATTACACTGTGAAAGCGACTCTGAAGTCTCAGCGGAAGGAAGCAGGCTACAAGGTGCCAAATTTGTTACTCTAACAAAGAGCAGAAGAGGCAGAGGGAAGGAGGATGGGAAGGAGTTGCTGAGGAATTTAAACAATAGTCACTTAGTTGTCTCAAAAATAGAATTATCCCCAAAATGTTTCATCACTTGGTCTGTGCAGGTTCATATACATAGCCCAGTTCATAGGAAGTTGAGATGAATATGCATTTTCTAGTATAGGATTAATTGCTTTGGAACACTGCATCTTTTTAATATGAAGAGTTAGGAGTTGCTTTTTCTTGTATAAAGGATATGAGTGAAGTGTATTACTAGTGAGTTTCTGGCTTTGTACATCGTCTCATCTGCAAAAACTTGCAGTTGATGATTAGCATCTACAGTTTTGTTTAAAATAGTTGATCATCAGGGTAATTCTCTAAAGCACAGTGGTGGTTGTGCTTTTTTTTGGCTTGCTGTGGCCACAAGATGAAACTTTCATTGTTTTTTAACAGACAAATAAAAATATTTCTACTGAGACACAGAAGACTATTTCTCAATCTTCTGTTGAGAAATAGAAGCACCCAGGAGTTCAAAAGCAACTCAAATGATATGGCTGCTAAGAAGCAGCACCATCATTTTGTTTGGGTCTTCTGCCCACAGCCACGGGAATGTGTCAGAACAGAAAAGTTATGCACTGAAGAGTCGCATGATACCTGCTTTGATTTCTTTTATAAACCTCTGTAAGCAGCAGCTGGGCAGGCTGATGTACCCAGAATCCAGCATGTTACCCTAGCAGCTGTCAACTGCTTTTTTGTGCTAGCTTGCCAGTTGATAAGTGTAGTAAAGGCTCAGGCACACAGCCTGTGTAATTTAGCAAATCTATAACTGCTGGACTGAAACATTTCTGAAGGCACCCATGTTCCTCCAGCCTTCAGTAGTAGGAACTTTTGGCCAGCTGCCTGAAGGCCCAGGCATTGCTAATACTCCTCTGGCTTGGGCTGCATAGTGCCATTTAAAGCAGAGCGGTACTTTTCTCAAAATATCCTGCAAAGTAGTTTGAAAGACATTGCTCCTGAAACCTGTAGCATCGTGTCTTTGGGATTTGGAGCAGAATCACTGCTGCCTAGTAGGTGAGGAGAATGTCTCTCTCTCCTCTCTCTCTCTCTCTCTCTCTCTTTCTCTGTTTGTTTTTTTTCATTTGCGAGCAAATGAGATTATTGAACTGCAAATGACAAAGCCGCTTTGGGATTAAGAGAGTAAGAGGGCTTCAGACTGTGCATGGGATGGAGAGAAAGACAGCAAGGAGCCTTTAGCTATGGGGGATGCAGCAGCAATAGAGGGATAAAAGACACGTGACAGCAGAAATGGATGGAGAAGAGGAACAGAAAAATGCTGGGTAAAGAGTGCAAGTTTGGGGAGGAGTGGGAGAATATCAGCCAGCTGGCCAGGTTAGGCGTCTACTCGTGTGAGGTGTTTGTAATGTATTGCGCTACCTGCAGGTTACAAGCTCAGTTCAAATGAAGGTCTGGGAAGAGGTCTCCAGGAAAACAGGGGCAGATGGTATAGCTGTATTAATCCCTTAACCCTTAAAGCTGCAACCTTTAAAGCAGTTAGAGTCACAGAGATGTAAAGAAGAAAACTGGTTTTGGTTCAAGTTTCCACAGAGAGTCTGTTATCCCCTTCCTAATGTCCTGGTTTCGGCTGGGATAGACCTAGTAGCTGGTACAGTGCTGTGTTTTGGATTTAGGATGAGAACAATGTTGATAAGCCACCAATGTTTTAGTTGTTGCTAAGCAGTGCTTACACTAGCCAAGGACTTTTCAGCTTCCCATGCTCTACCGACTGAGAAGGCTGGAGGTGTACATGAAGCTGGGAGGGGGCACAGCCAAACTGGCCCAAGGGACATTCCACACCATGGGACGTCATGCTCAGTACATAAACTGGGGGAAGCTGGCCGGGGGGGGGGAGGGGTGGTGGTGGTGCGGTAGCTTTCAGTTACTTTCAGTTCTGGTTAATCTTTATGTGCTTTTAGGGTGGCTTAATACACTAAGAATTATTTTCCTGGGTGGATAATTGCTTCCCATTACTTAGGGGTAATAGGTAACTGTGGAAATGAAATTTGCCCCTTTATATCTGGAAGAGGAAAGCTCTTTGCTATTTTTTTCATATTTTAGCATAAGCCTTCTAAATCGCTGTCTAGCTTATAAGGAAGTGTAGCAGTGTGACTCACACTGGCTGTTAAAGACCAAGAAGGAAATACATATGTGATTATAAAGACATATTTTCAGCGTGTGCTGCTCAGGCAGAATACACCCACAATCCTAGTGATTTTCTGTTTATATATTTAGTGTCCTCCTTAAGCAGTGGGTGGAACAAATGTGACTGGAGAGTGTGAGTGTATAAGTAGAGGGTGTTTGTGTAGCTGAACAAGAGTTAGAGGGATTGTAATATTGAAAGTCGTGCTTAGCAGTTCTGTTAATTCATCCTTAAATAACGGGGGCATGCAGAGTGCAGTCATTAGCTCACAATAAGTTTATTGCTGTCGGTCATCTGTGTTCCTCTTGCTATTTTTACAGGGGGAAATAATTCAGAAAATAAGAGTAAGAGAGATTGTTTTGGGGGATCCAGACTGAATTCAAAAAGTTGCTGTGCTTTTATATAATCTCTTCTGTGAAACATGCTGTATGGATCATATAACTAGGTCAAATTGAAATTGATGAGCTTATTGAACCAAATGCACATCAACCCAGTTGGCTTCTGACTCCTCTATTCAGGGTAAAGACCCTCTTATGTTAGGATCTCCAAGTGATGGGGTGCTACCTTCCTCCTCCATCACTTAGTGGGAGTTCTCACCAGAGTAAGTGTGAAACAGTCTGTCCCTAAATTTGAAAACTGCCATTTGTCCACTCTGAATAAGCAGATGATTCTGCTAGTGCAGCCAGTCTTTTGAAGATGATGCCCTACATCTGACCAATGTGAAAGCATATGTTTAACCCCTTTATTCAAGATCTATAATTGGTATATGTCAGTTTTCTTTACTTGCATGCTGGCTCCTCAGGCTGAACCTCAGATTTGCGCTTTGCGCGAGAGTCACCACCCCTTATACCGTCAATACCAGCCTCTTTCTTTTTGCACCTTCTGCTCTGTCACATGCCCTGTGATCTCCTGCTGGGGCGGCCTCCTCCTGCCCTGCACCGTATACAAGTCTAGGGGATGTGCTGATACTAGAGGTCTGTTGTACTTAATCAATAAAACAACAAAGATGTCGGGCTGCAGCTCAGCTTTCTCCGCCTGGACAGAGCATCCTTTCCTTGCTTGCCTTAGGCGCACACCTGCAGAATATGCAGACTACACTTAGATTGGGATGGTTGAAGCAACGCAATATAGGGGAGAATTAATTTTTCCAGACAACTCTCATTCATGCAAGGCAATGTTTTTTGGAGTCAGGGGAGGGTGACCTCCCATGCAGTTGCAGCTGCCTGATACACTGTGCTGCAGGACCTGGCATTGTTGCAGGCATATCTGGCACTGGCGGTTTCCACAGCTCAGGTGGTTGCAAGTGCCTTTGTGCAATGGATCTCACTGTGCAAACCCAATCTCTCACCCATGCTCAAGAGAGCGGTAGCCTGTTTTAGAAATGCCACTGCCAGAGAAACCCCCATTAGATTATTTTTTCCTCAGTTTGTTTTAGGTTTGCTGTTTCTCTTATGTTCTGTTGGCACCTCAGTGCCAGGTTTTGGTTTGCGATAAGGTGAAGGTACAGGCTGGCACTCTGAACCACCCTGAAATTGTCATTTGCGAACAGCACATGAAGTGTTCAAAATCTTTTTTTTTTTTATCCAGAAGGGGCATATAAAATAGATTTCTTCTCCCTTTATGCACGAGAATAATTAAAGACGTTAAAATTAATGTAAGAACTTGAAAATACCCCTCCAGAGTACCTAAGGAAGTAGTTGAGGCAGCCTGTGAACCATCAGTGATTACCTCCAGGAACCTAGGGCTTTAACCTACATGGTTAAAGTAAAGCAGAGAAAAACACCTGTCTTTTAAAGAACAAAAATAATAACTCAGTGAATGATATACTTTAGTGCTTATAAAAATATTAAAACAAATTATTTAGCAATTTAATGTGATCATTTGGAGGATAATAAGAGAATCAAAATTAAAAAATCATTTTTCCAATTACAAGTCTTGTAAAATTAATGTAATTACTCATCTGACAGGATAACTGTTCTTGCAGAGAATGTAGATAAGTGGAACACCAGTCAGTAGTAAATTCTTCACAGGGACCGTTTCTGTTTCCTTTTCCACTTAGTCAGTGCTTTGACTGTAATCACTGTTTATATTTTGCTGCTTATTCTTCCCTCACGTAACTTTTATTTAATGGCTTCTTGACAAGCATTTCTCATGTGTAGAGCTAATTCCAAAGTCATATCTCTGTCTGTTATTATTTCTTCAACTTCCCCTCCATCAGACGCTCCGTGCAAACTTCTGCTGGTGGTGTTTCCCCCGGGGGCTGGCTGAATGCAGCACACCTTTTAAAACCAAACGGTGTCTCAGACTTCTGACTGCTATTTTGGACTGTCATGAGTCTGTGCTTAATCTGGCTGTGTTCCCAAGTCACACTGAAACCCAGCCTAGGCTTGGCTTACTTCCCAAGAGCGAAGATCAAAGGAGGTAAATCATGGGCTTTGTTTGATTTTGGGGGTGTTTTTCTACCAGGATGAAGCTCGACCCACAGCTGTATGGGCTGGGACTGTGCCCTTTGGTGCTTGTCAGCAGCTGTGGGCAGGAGAATGATAAAAACCCTGTGGCTCTGGGCTTGGAGAAGGGGGGTGGAGGTGCTAACAGGCACGCAGCACTTCTGATGCTTGTTACTTACTGACTATCGATGTACGCTCTTGGGTTTGCCATCAGGAGGATACAGGGTTAGTTTCTCCATCTCTGTCACTTTTCCCCATATTTGTATCCTCAGGGAGAGGGGAGAAGGTGCTCAGGTGCCACTCAGGCTTCAGAGGTTTTGCTTTGTTTCCTGGAATGGAGCAGCAATTTGATTTTATTATTTGCTTTTTAAATAAGCAGCAAAGAAGGTTATCCTAGTCTGTTTGTTCTCTTTTTGGATGTAATTATAAAACTTTGTGCTTGTTTATTTCTGGCAAGTTTGTAACTAGGGACATTCTTGGGTGATAATGAAAGATTTTATTTTTCTTACTAATCATGAGGAAGGCATCAGACAAGTATTGAAAAACTGTTATTCCCTCTCAAAAAAAAAAAAAGAAATCTTACCCCAAACTGCTTTTCTGTAAGTACATGTGGAGAATGATGGATTATGTGGGTTTGGGGGTTCTCTATTTTTATAAATAATGTGTAATTTTCAGTATGCGTGCATCTTCCTGGATGCATGTGTAGATGTAGAGGAAAAAAACACTCAGAAAACAAAATAACGTCAGTGAAATGACCCATAAGTGAGACAGCTTTAACTGTCAGTATCTCATGGCTGGCCCATCACTTGGGAAGACACTGCCTCTTTCAGGAAGGTGGTTTAATGAGCAAAGCTGAGAACCAAGGGAGGATGCCAGACCCTTACAAGATGCTGGGCCTAGGAAATGAAGGGAATCTGGGGATACCAGTAACCCCCCTAAAAGAACCCCTGAGAGCCGACACGTCTCCAACAATAAGAGAGACTGCAAAAGGGCAGCATGTTTTTCAGCTCCGAGAGGATGGTGGCAGGGATGGATGACATTTACCACAGCCTGCAAAAACTGCTAAGGGCTATGATGAGGAAAAGCGTGTAATTCTACCCTTTAATCTGTATCTTTTCTGTGTCTGGATAGTGATGTTTTTATTGTGAAGACATTGTTCAGGGGACACGCTGGCCAGTTTATCACTCCTTCCCAGAATGATAAAGTGTGAAATACGCTAGAGGTGGTGTGCTAAAATGTAGAAAGAAAGGCACTTCTGGGATATTCAGCCAGAATGGCCAACTGGCACATTTCTGTGCAAATGGCAGTCAGAGCAGAGCACACCATAGCCACAGGAACAAACCCAAGAGAAATACAAAAGGATCTGAGTACTGTTTGTGCTGTAACCTAAAAACATTGTAAATAGTCTTGAATTACCACTGAGAGAGCTAGAATTTTGCAATTTATCACAGAAGACCATACTGTGTTTAGAGAGAATAGTGCAGAGGCCCAACACTGCTTGAAATATGGATCTTTAAAATACTTGCTTATACTGATTCTGCTATAAATGAGGCAGACTTTTTATGATACAGCGCTGTAGAAATTTTAAAAATATCTTAAGGTAGGCATCACGCAGTTGTTTGTGAATTTTGCAGGTTAAATATACTATGAACATATTAAACAGAAAATAATCGCTATTTTTATTGTCAAATATATTGCAACTCTTCATTTTCTAATCTTGTGCTAGTGTCGTGATATCCTTTGTTGCTGAAATCTGCAACTATTCATTTAATTGTTAATCTAGTCCACACATGGATGGAGGTAGAAAATGATTGTGGCATTACATTCCTTTTAGTAAGTGCCTGAAGTGAAAACAAAAAGCCTTAAAATAAGTCTGATTAATATTTATAAGTAACTTGAGACCCCCCTATTAGATGCAGACTTGAACTCCATTAACACTTGGTTCATTGAGGCCTGGCATTTATATATATTGAGGTTGCTGACTTAGATTTCCGAAGCCTGTCTTCTGGAATATTTGGAGCTCTTACTTGCTAATTAGAATTATGCACACACGGAGACGACTGAACTCTCCACTGCCTGGTAATCACAAATTACTGGCCTTTCAATTGCCAAGACTAGTACATTGCTACAGGTGTCATCACCCTACACGTTCACCTCACAAGTTAGACCACCCAAAAGGATTTGAAAGACAACAACATTCTTCCAAAAGGACTTGATTCTTTTAAATGTATTTTTCTGAACCAAAGTTTAGCTAGCCTCAAAGTTCAATATTTTGAATTACAACTCCAGGCCAAGTTTGGAAGTGGCTGATTTTTATAAGGAATGAATTGGCACCCCAATTAAAAAATTCCTCATACCTGAGGATTTTGTAATAAAAATGTTATGCCTTCTGTATATATCTTGGGTAAAATGTAATGGGCAGGAAGAGCAATAAATAGATTGGGTGTTTACAGGGTTTTACAGGGTCAGCTGTGCTGAAGTGTTGTTACAGTTAAATTAGTAACTGTTTTGTCTGTGTTTCTGTGTGTATACACACACAAGTATATAAATATACACTGTAAATGGTAACTGATTTATATATATAGACCAGAATTACCAGCCTAATCTGTCCATTCCCAGATAATATAATTTCATAAATATGACAAACCAATGATTCACAGTGCTTTGCGATCTATAAAATTGTGGATTACTTTTGGGTATTAATTAACAGTGATTTCTGTCATTGTCAGATATAATGGAAGGGATATTATACAGCAGGATCTGCGAGACTCTGGGATGCTTTGTTCTTCATAGCTTGCCAGGGCACTGTCATTTATCTCAACTCAAAACAAGCTTGGTTGGTTTCTGTAGTGACGTTTTTGGAAAGGTTAGTGGATTATCAATAGTTACTTTAGATATACATGCCAAAGGGAAAGAAACGCAGAGGAAACAGTAATAGAAAAGAAGTTTAAATTCCTTCATGAATTTTGTTATGAATTGTAAAAGGGCAAAGCAGTCAAATCAAATTGATGTTTGACAGTCTTGGGAGACGTGAATTTTCCTGTGGGAAGTAATGACGGCTGATTGTCAGAGCTTCGGCTACTAATGCACAAGGCAGAAATATTGCTCTCTCTTTGGACTTGGGTTCTTTTCTCTTCTATAGCCCCTATGAGTTTTATTCATAGACCTTGGGGAGGACTTGAAAGAGAGACGAGGGGAACAGTCCGCTGAGGATTAGCAGAACAAAAGAAATCCAAATGTTCTAAGATATGGAAATGCAATAATGAAGCCCAATTATCTATGTAGTGACAGTGTGCAATATCTATACTGTTACAATTAATAATTTATTGTCCCTATGTCCTAGATTAGAGGACTTTTAAACATTCATTAGGATTGACTTTCTTCTTTGGCGATGCTCTTAGGTATTTTGAAGATTGAGCACTGTAATTTCGGAGAAAATACACTGCCTTTTTCAGATGTAGAGGTTCAATTCATGCTTCAAGCACAAAACTAAACTCAGAATTAACTAGGAACCAAATAATCTCTCTTACAAATTTGTGAAATGCCTTTGCTAAAGTGCTTCAGTACTTATCCTTTCTACTTCAATTTTTCCTTCACATTCTATGAGAAGCAATTTCTCCGTCACAGTCTTGTGTTCCACTTCCAGTTCACACATCCAAATTATCTGTGGGCTGCAGCTTTCCTGGTGCCCTGGCACTCTAACCTGCAAAATGCTCTTGTACAGCAGGTTATTGATCTTCTAGTCTAGCTTGAAGGTAGCTGAAATGTTAGTATAGCTTCTAGCCTTTTTTTTTTCCCCTGTTCTTTACTCCAATGATATATGGATTATAATACTGAAAATGCATTCCCTAATAACTGGGTAAGGATTAGGGATCCATAGCATGGGAATTCTTCCCCCAAACTGAAGTTATATCCTAAATTGGGAAACACACCGAGCCAGCTAATACTGTGTTTTCTGGCCCTCTGTATTGCCTGCTGTATTTTCTAGAAACAGTGAAATTTGTCATTAAAAATAATAATAGAATTACTCAGCTGACTATATCCCCAAGAGAGTAAAAAGGCATGTATGCATGTGCAATGCTTCAGTAAGAACAACACTAAACATTTGAAAATTAATATATCATGCAATATCAAAAACAATCTTGGCAGGAACAATTGCAATTTCTTGCACACCTCTGTCCACGTTGGCAGTAGAAACCACTGCTAAGTGACAGTGTCCTTCATCAGAGGCCAAATCTCATTGGTGAAATACGGATTCTAAGTCTAAGAATATGCAACAGAGAAAGCGAGTGGATCTGCTTCCTTAGCTTTAAGTAAATGAAGTGTTTTAATGGCAGTAAGGATGTGGCATAGCCAGAACCAGAAACCAGGAATGCTCTGTTTCAGGCATGTGACGATACCATTTATGTTTCTGCCGCTGCCCAGGAGGCCGGCAGTGGCAGCAGCAAAAGGCCAGAGGAGACTGTAAGAAGAAAGGCCAGGTGATCCAGAGGGCCAGGAGGGGGCAGAGGGAGGCGTCCAGGGCACCGCGAGAGAAAAGGCTGGGAGTACATGACGTGGGAAGAGTTTGCAGTTACTGCATCACCCAGGTCTCTGGGGGAAAACAGAAAATGAAGAGAGACAGAAAGCCAGGATAAGAGCTGTATTTGAAAGATACCACTAGTTACAATAAAAATTTAAAAAAAGAAACTTAAACAGGAACGGGGGCGTACTGTATTCCTGCAAGTATCCAGACATTAAGTAACAGTTATTTTCTATAGAAAAGCCTGTATGTATGAAACACAATAGACTTAGTTAATGCTGTATCGTATACAACTATTTTTCCTCATCTGCATGTGCTGTATGGGTAAAGCTAGTCAAGCTTTCCATTTCCAATATAACATTACCGTAAGCTTTGGACATAATGCTTTGGGTGATTTTACATCCAGTGTTGGTGATTGTCATTGCTTTGCCATAAATAAAAGTATTATGGGGAAGAAAAACAGACAGTTTTGATAAATAATGTCTTTTCTTTCTAAAGTGCTTGTAGATCAGAAAGTGGTTTAAAACTGCGTCTCTGAATCAGCTCACCTGTTACTGAAATGCAGTCACATTGTAATGCAGTTACACTGTAACATTGTAATGCAGTAACACTGTAATGCAGTAAACTATGAGAGGAAATGTGACTGACTACTGCAGTGATGGCCCAGTGCAGCATCCAGCCAGCTGCTGGACCTGGTTGCTTCTGCTCATGCTGTATTTTTCAACTTGCAATTTAATCTCTGTTGTTTGGATGGTTTGTCTTTCAACATTCAAAAACATCTTCTTGGGTTGGGAGATTGGAGTAAAAATATGGAAGGGATATGTGGATGCAAAGGATATGTAGATACCTGGATTGTAAGGTTATCTGTTTAGTGGCTGTTCAACATAAAAAATAAAACAAGAGGCAAGAACACTAATAAATCAAATCCCCAGATACCCAAGCCCTAGGGAACAGAGGATACCAGAGATGATAGCAGAGACCAGACATGTCAGGAGAGATTCAGCCAGAACGTTGCAACTTATACGAAAAGGGGAAATAAGGTTATCATGGGTCTCACAGGAAAGGACAAACTTCTTATGGTGTGTTTGAAAGGGATTGTGAGAACATGTGAAACTTATTTTGCGATGTTCAAGGGAAGGACCAAAGGGAGAGGTCAGAGTGGATCAGAGAGGAACAAGTGTAGGAAAGTGGAGAGGAGAGGGCATAAAAGGGTCTGGTTGTGTATCAGGATGCTTGTCTGACTGAGCCCTGTGTCTGATCGCTACACCCTGTCCCATCTCTTTACTAAACTCAGTTCCTAGCTGGTTTTGATGTGATCTTGCTTTCCATTCGGTGTTTATGAGTTTGGGGGCAGATGTGATTTGTTAGAGGACTTCTGGAAAGACCCAAGGTCCAAGCCGGTGCCTGGGTAAGGGGCATATAGGGTCTGGGCACAGATATTGCACAGACGTAGCCCATGCCAGTGTTTGAGGGGTCTGTACATATTGGTGTGTTTGTGAATCATGAGTGACGGTGTGTGCGTTTCACTAGCAAACTTCAGTCCTCATCAGCTGGGCAGGAGGAGGAGGATCAGGCTGTCTGTATTTGTGTCTGTGAGTGCCGTGTGGGTGCTGGTAACAACACTGCTGTCTGTGATGGTCTGTGTGTGCATCAGCACCTCTGGAGTACACACGCGGGCTTACTACCAGCTGGACCTGCAGACGGGAGCCGCACCGGTGGCATCTATTGGACGGGGACGGGAGAAGCCTCCTGGGTCTGAATGTGCACCAAATGCGGCTCTCATGGATGGGGTGGAGGAATCCCCTGGGACGGGAACCCTCCAGTTCCACCCTCTGTAACAAGTGATACTAGTTATAGCCAGCAGAAGAAAGTTTTACCCACATGACAGATCCTGCTTTCTAGAGCAGCCAGCTTCCCACATAATATATGAAATCTGAGGACATCTGAAACTAGGGTGCTGTGAGTTGAAATCTGCTGTATTTGCAAATCCTTAGTAGATAAGACTAACATGCTGCACAAATGAAGCATTAAATGGTGCTGTATTTTTAAACTTGCAAAGACTTTTGGATACTGTGAGCAGTAATTTTTGCATTCTAACTGGTTTGACTCCTTGCTCTCCCTAGGGGAAATGGAAGAGTTAGAAACCCTGTGGCTGACTGGTATTTGCCACAATGAGAAGAATGAAGTCATGAGCAGCCAGCTGGACATTGACAACATGGCAGGAGTGTTTTACATGCTCGCAGCAGCCATGGCACTCAGTTTAATAACCTTTGTCTGGGAGCACTTATTTTACTGGAAACTTAGATTCTGCTTCACTGGAGTCTGCTCAGATAGGCCGGGATTGTTGTTCTCAATCAGCAGGGTTAGTATTACTTTCATGTTCTCCCTTCAGGCAACAGAGTAAACGCTACCTCCCTGAAACATTACCTTTCCTTTTATTCCCACTTGGACATTTGAAATACATGTTAGAGCATCAGCGTGATGCTCTAGAGTAGTCAGTGGGCTTAGGGTGTACTTGCACTCCACGGGAAGTCTTTTCTCCGTTAGATTATTCTAGGGTGTGAATTATCGTATGCCAGGTTAATCGGTAATCAAATGATGAAAACAAATACATTTTGGGGAAATTTTGATGAAGAAATGGTAGAGCTGCTCAGATGCAGGAAATGGATTAATTTCCACAAAAAATTCCAAACAAAATAAATGCTAAATTGATGACAGACATTAGCTCTCAGTTTTGTGTATTTCTTAAACAAGTGGATTTTAAGTTATAAACATATACTGGAATATTTTCATAAGCTTTTCTTGATAGCAAACTTGAATAAGCCATATGAGAAAAGGTCTAACACAAGTGTCATTTATGTTTGGTTAGACACCAAGACAGGTTTTAATGATAACTTTACCAAACCCAAAGTGGATTTACATATCCAAGTAACTGATACTTGTCATAAAATAAGGGAAGTATGTGCTTGTTCTTATATTTTTGACAAATTAGTTGTTTTTTATGTCTTTTTTTTTTTTTAAGCACGTAGGACTTTCATTAGGTAATTGATTTTGCTGGATTTTTAATATAGCTGAGGAGAATTGAAAATGATACTAAAATGCCTATTTGCTTTAAAATATGCTGAAGTTACCCTGTTGAGTAAATTGGACTGTATTGGAACTGCATTAAAAATACTCTGCCCTGCCCTGTTGGGGATTGTCTAGAAAAGCATATCACTTTAACCTCCACGTTTTACATTTGCACTTTATACTTTTGGCCTTTTACATGTGAAATTCTCCTAACCAGTGCAGGGGGAAAAAAAGCACTTATTTCAAAGGCAAATTTCTGAGAATTACAAGTTCACAGGGTCGGAAATGTCAATTGAGCTCACAGGAGTGACCAAAGAGGTTGGAGTTAAAAGATGGGCTTCAGCCTTTTGCTCAAAATGAATTCAAATTCAGGCTTTAGAAAGAGCTGGGATTTTTTCATATGTACTAGGATAGGAAACAGAAAAGCTAAAATACGACAAAGCCTTTTTATTTCAGTGAAAGTAAAGAGTACCGTAACTTCCAAGAAAATTAGCCTGGCTGCAGGCTTGTTTAGATGGGTAACTTAGTCACTGGTTTAAAATAACAGCGTTTCCATTACTGAATGTTAGTTACATTTTGTGATGAGACTAGGGAACCTTTTGGGGTCCCTTCTAATCTTGTTTTCTGCAATAAGCAGGGGAGGCCAACACGGACCACTGGTTTGTAAAATACTGGCAATTTGTCTCCTTTACAGTTCCAACAGACATGGCAGAAATTATTCTTCCATATCGATGTAAAGAAATGCTAAAAGGATAGATATGTACTTTTAATCTTTCCAGTCATTAGATAAGCAGTGTTTAATTTTTCTTTACTGCTAATTAAAAATAGAATGGAAGTATTTAAAATTTATACCTAGTGATTTAATTTGTTTTATATTACTCATATTGCAGGGTATTTACAGTTGCATTCATGGAGTACACATTGAAGAAAAAAAGAAGTCTCCTGACTTTACTTTGACCAATTCCCAAACCAACATGTTAAAACTACTGCGAACAGCGAAAAATATGACCAATATCAATCCTTCAAGAATTAACTCCCCCAAAAGAACAGCTGATTTTATTCAGAGGGGTTCCTTGATTATGGATATGGTCATGGATAAGGGAAACTTGATATTTTCTGATAACAGATCCTTTCAGACAAAGGACAACTTTTTTGGTGACAACATGAGTGAACTGCAGACACTTCCTGGCAATCGACACAAGGACAATCTTAACAACTATGTTTTCCAAGGTCAGCATCCTCTCACACTGAATGAGTCCAATCCAAATACGGTAGAGGTTGCAGTAACAGCAGAAGCAAAAGTGAACTCCAGACCTAGGCAGCTTTGGAGGAAATCTGTTGAATCTTTACGTCAAGAATCTGTACGTCAAAGCCAAGGTTCCCAGAGAGAAAATGGGTCAGATGAAAACAGGCAGCTTTCAGTGAAAAGCCAAAGATACCTTCCTGAAGAGATTGTCCATTCAGATGTATCAGAGACATCAAGCCGAGCTACTTGCCATATGGAACCTGAAAACAACAACAAGCACCACAAAACCAAGGACAATTTTAAAAAAAGGACAGTAGCATCAAAATACCCAAAAGACTGTAGTGAAGTGGAACTGACATATCTGAAAACCAAACAGAGCTCTCCACGGGATAAAATCTACACAATTGATGCTGACAAGGAGCCAGGATTCCGCTTGGACACACCTCAGTACATTGAAAACATTGTCCTTCCAGAAACTATAGAGTTTCCTGATGTTTATCAAGATCACAATGACAACTACAGGAAAGCAGAACATGCTGACAGGACTCCCTTGCATAATGAAGACAGTCTTCCAAATAATGACCAGTATAAACTTTATGCAAAGCACTACACTTTAAAAGATAAAAATGCTTCCCTAGTCGACATGAACGATAGATACAGACAGAATTCCACCCACTGCAGGAGCTGTCTTTCCAATTTGCCCACTTATGCGGGACACTATTCGAGCAGATCTCCCTATAAATGCGACGCATGCTTGCGGATGGGGAACCTATATGATATTGAAGAAGATCAGATGCTGCAGGATACAACGAACTTATCACTCCCTGAAGAAATAGATGAGCATAGTTGGTCACAAAATAATGCTCTGCAATATCATAAAAAAAATAAGTTGAGGATTAGCAGGCAACATTCTTTTGATAATATCGCTGATAAGTCCAGGGAAATTGATATTGGAAGACCTTCTCGTAGTATAAGCTTGAAAGAAAGAGAGAAATTTCTACAAAGTAGTCCATATGCAAGCATGTTTAGTGTTCCCTCAAGCAAACTGTTGAGCAACAAGACCTCACTTTTAACTCATGCTCTAGAGGACAGTAAGCGGAGCAAGTCCCTGTATCCTGTTCACTCAGATGATAATCCCTTTCTGCACTCGTATGGTGATGACCAGCACTTATCTCTTAGGCGAAGTCCAGCTGATCTTTATAAACATTCATTACCAACAAGAGGAAGAAATGATAATTATTTAAGGTCATCCATAAAGTCTACAGCATCATACTGTTCCAGGGATGGTCGGATCCATAATGACATGTACATTTCAGAGCATGTTTTGCCTTACGTTGCAAATAGGAATAGCTTGTACTCAACTCCAAGGGTTTTAAATTCCTGTAGCAATAGACGTGTGTATAAGAAAAGGCCTAGCATTGAATCAGATGTTTAAATTTTCCACGAATACTTTATCTATAGAGAAAAAATAGTTGCCACCATCTTAGAGGGAGAATTTATCCCTTAACAGTATCCTGCTATGGTAAAAGATATGTAAACCTCTCCCTTTCCCAGTGTACTTTTGTACATGAATAGGTAAACTAGTATGCTCTTAACTATCCTTTTAAAATATGTCTTGTTGAAAAGGATAAAAAATAGCCATTTATGTATGCTTTATATATAAATGGCAAGCTGAAATAGCCCCAATATATGTTGGCAACTATGCTGTTTTGTATCTAATTATTTTACTATTTCGGTTACTCTAATTTATGTTGCTAAGTATCATTCAATGTACTTTTGTCCTTAGAAATGTTTAATGATTTTCTAGTACTGGATAAGCAATATGGTATGCATGTAGTATGACACAGACAAGAAGAATTAGGAATGCATTTGCACAGTTTCAAAAGTAAGACTCTTAAAAGAGAAACAGAAAGCTAGACTTTCAAAGATATATTTTAACTTCATAATCATTTTCAAAGCCAAATAATAATTAAAAAATCCCAAACCCCGGGACCTTAATAAATAAAATACAGTGTGTTAGCACAAAATTAGTACGCTCATTCTAGACTGACAGAAAACAAATGGGAAGGCTGTAGGCCCAAACATGTGAACTGCTGTGTACCCAAAGGAGGCCCCATGGATATTGGTTAATGTCAACGTACAAATGCTTTTCTTATATTTCACATGCACTTACCATTACAAACTAAGTTCATTGAAGAGTCTGCAGTCATCTTGTCAGAAATTTCACAGCTGCCTAATCCAGAGTATATATTTTTAGATATCACTATATGGCACTTACTATGGAGCTGTGGACTTTATTAGTAACCTTGAGGCCTAATGTGTACGTAAGTTTGCATTTGCCCCTTACTGGTGATTACTCAGGGCTGTATAGTATTTCTTTTATTCCTTCACTTCCCAGACCAAATCCCAACCCACTGTAGTTCTTTGTTCATAATGTATTAGTGACATCCGATTAATTGTATGTTAGTAGTATTAAAGCTGTTAATACAGTATCAAACACCAACAGCCATACGTTCAGTGCAATCAGTGAGGAGTGCAATGCCATTTATTTGCATATGCAGTGAAGGATTAACACCTTTTGAGGGACTTCTTCCTTCCAGAATATTGTGCATATTTGTTGAACGTCAGACCATTTTTTTTAACCTCTCTGATCAAGTCTGTTACATAAATCGAATATATGCACACGTAACCAAGGAACAGTATCTTTATTATCACTTACCGGAATACAAAGATATTCACATAACAGGGATGCATTGTTATATGACTTTTACTTCTAGTAAAGATCAATCAGATTATTTCACAAATAAAATGTCTGCTACACACCCCTCCTTGCCCCCGCTGGAAAAAAAAGAACCCACTAGATTTTAACCATAAGGGAGTGTGGAAGGGAAGAGAGTAAGTCTTTCATGAGTAGAGTGTACAGCTGTAAATTTAATTTACACTAAAGAAGTAAATATAATTGCTAATATATTTAAATATTGAAAGCATTCAACAGGTGGTACTCTCCCATTCCTCTGCTACTCTGAGAATTGCTTTAGGTTTTTTGTGTAGAGGAAATTTGGATTATTCAAGCATTATTCCTTACGTTTCACTGAAGAACAGCGAGCAGGGAAACCATTACCACTGTGAATTGGAAAATGTGAATATTACCCTAACTTTTCTCTAAACTGAAACTCTTTTCAATAGAATCATGCCTGTCAGCTGTAATTGTAGTATCGGCATGCCAGAGGTACAGTATGCAAGTTGTTTAAGTTGGAATAGCATACTGCACAGCAGAGTTGCAAATGGGAGATTATATAAATGATGTCTAGGGACAGACAAAATATAGCTTCTTGAATTTTGTTTACAATTTTTTTATTAAACAGATTTAAGCTGACTTTAACTGCCAAACAGTCCAGAAAGAGTTCTTGGTATTTACAAATGTATTTGTATGTTCACCAAGATGGTGAAAGACGGTATTTTTGAAGGAATGAAATGTAATGAGATTTGGGCTTACGAGTCCCTTTCCAGCTTCCAAAAAATCTCAGTATACTGTATTAGAAGTATGTTCAGAAAGCATATCTATGGGTATCTGTACGCTGTCCAGAGCAAATACGTATGGAGTATTCTTTATTCAATGTTTGGTAACAATTGTTGGCCCTGATTCACATGGTATGCTTTCTGGTTCCTCAATGGATGTAGTTTTTACAACCAGAAGATCCTTACCTGCCCTTACAGAGATTCACATTTCTTAGGAATAACTGTATGAGCTAAGCAGGGCTAGGGTTTTTATGGGATGGACACTACTTTTCATTAACCAAAACCTTTTCCCAAAGACATAGGTATACTATTTGTCTTAGATCTACAGGAAGGCAAATGCACTAAAGGCATAAATATTGATGCAATGAGTTTAATAAAAATATTTCAGGCAAATTTTAATTTCCCATCCAAATCATAATATATTAAGTAAAATCTTAAGTATTTTGAACTACCTGGTGTGTTTCAGCAGATATGGTATTTGCTGATATCATACCAAAAACTGCCATGCAAGTCGCTGAGAATTTTACCAAATGAATTATAAAGCTCGGTGGTGGCTCTTGTCTTTCACATCATCTTAAAGCTCTCAAAATATTTGTTAATTGCTCCAAGTCTTTTATACCATCATCTCTATCTAACTAGACAGACATAATTCAATATACAGACAAGTACTGTATGTGAAGTTGTGGGAAAGAAAAATTCCCATTTACAACATTTTCTAAGTAAACTGTTGAGATCCAAACATCCTGAACCCAGGTGGATTTATCCTTCTGTGAAATGTACAAGCAAATTAGCCATAAAGAAATATATTGCAGTGTTTGCTTTTTTGGATTTGAGCAGATTTCTGGTGACTGTAGATTTATTATTATTAGCGGTAAATATGCAATACAACCACCTCCCCTAAACCAAAACAAATTAAAGAGTCAGAGGGAAGACTTGATAATGTTGCACAGCAGTTGTTCACATGGAAATAAAAGATGCTGCCTTAAAGGAGAAAAAAAGAAAAACAAAACACAGATATTGAAAGTAGAGGGAATAAGAATCTGCATGCATTTGTTGCTTTGATCTTGGCATATAATATGAATGAATAAAGGGGGAAGAAAAGGCTAAAGTGTAGGGTTGTAGGCGAGTAGCTGGTGTGGTTGCGGATGTATACGTGTAAAGAAGAAGCAGCTGAGAAGTTGAAGAAAAATCTTCAACAGTAGAGCCACAAGCCACAGCTTGTGAGGCTCAGCCGTAGAGTGCGTGGAATTCTGAGTATTGCCTGAGCTTTGTTGATATATTTGCACTGACTTTCAATTAAACCGAGATCAAGCCTTTCTGTATTTCCCTCTCTCTCACTCTAGCTGCTGCTATTCTTGAAGAGGAGAAAAGAATCTTCCTGCATAAGTGGCCATCCTTTCTGTACCTTTCTGGATGGTGCTGGTGACTTGTTACATTTTCCTGATTACAGCTCTAGCAGTTTGTTGGTCATTCCTATCACCAAGATTTCCTGTGACTCCAGCTGGAACTGGATCAGGCTGTAAATGATATGGGCCATTCTTGGTAGCATGTCCTGTAGTGTTACACTGCTCCTGGATGACAACTTTTATGGAGGCAGGATATTGAATTGCTGAGGAATGGAGTAGGTACATGGAGGTAAAAACAGCTACATAGACATACCTGCCTCTTGCTTTTTTCCTCTTTTAAAGACATTGTAGAATTTCTTCATGTTTTTGTCTTTCCCTTTTCACCACAGTAAATTTTCCTTTTTCCTTTCAAATGGATTTTGTGTTCTGCTTGTGTTTCTTAGAGCAGTGTAGCCACCCACTAACTTAAACGCATGGAAATAAGATATTTTAATATATAAGATAAAATTAAGGAGAATTAAGAGTTTTTGTATTTCTGGAAAATCTCATTTAATGTTTTTGCAGCTTTTGCTCAGAATTCATTATTCTGCTATCTAAGAAGCTCGGTTAGGAGAAAGTGCTGTGGAAAAACAGAAACCAAATCACTGCCAGCTCACCATGTTTTGGCAGCATCTCATAAATACGTGTCTCTTTCTTTATGATCTTTCGGGAACACTTAGGAAGTGAAATAAGGCTCACAAGGGAAATCAGGAGTGGTTTTTTTTTTTTTGCCCTGGTGCAAATAAATCTTTTTACGTCGTTTTAAAGGAATCGAAAGCTAGAGCTGTGCATGTAGCTTTGGGTTTCTGTGCTGGAAGGCTAAGCTCTTTCTCTTGCCAGTAGGGAGAGAGAGAGAAAGCCCCCTCCGGGTGGTAGTTCAGAACACTGAAGGCTTGGAAGCAGTTATGTGTGTGATGTGTCCTGAAAGATTTTTACTTCTCTCTGTTGACTTTTTAGAAAGTATAGGCTCCTAACTTAAGACATCTCAGTTAGGTGGGCTTAGAAAAGTAATCGTCTATCCCCAGCCTCAAAAATCTGCTAGTCAAATCTGCAAGTCAGTACCAAGTTAAACCTTGCAGGTGCATATAGGTTCCTGTGCTTATACAAGTAGTTACTAAGGTAGCACCTGTCGTTTGTGGGTTTTGCAGTACTCCCAGCCTAGTCGGTATCATCGTTTTCTTAATACCACGTGACTATCCAGCATGAACTGAAAGTGTCAGAATCTATGCCTTGTAGAATAACTTGCTATTTTCATATTTCTGCAGTGTAGCATATGCATCTTAGTGATGGGGAAGATTTTGGTACTATTCCTTCCCTTGCTGGGTTCATCAACGTAGAACAGGAATTGTGGTATGAATCTAAGGGTCTAAGAGTCAGCTTGGATTTAGGAAGGGTTCAAAAGGTGAATCTTTTTGTTGTTTTACATTGCATTAAGGACGTTTGATATATAAAACCTAGTGAAAACAGATCTTTTATGGCAAAATCCTTTCTTAGTTAATACAGAACAGTAACCGTCCTGTGGCTTGGCTAGATTGTGTTGTGTTAATCATCACATCATGTGCTTCTTTCAAGATGGAGCGTCTTACATTCCCTTACTAAACTTTCCCTTTGCCAGCCCTAGTCCTATCTTAGCTCAAAAGTCCTTTTAAAGTAGATATCTTTCCTGTACAGGTTTGTGATGTAAAAACAGTTTTCCAGCGATACACTCAAATTGTTTGTTTTACCAATGTTATTTTTTTTAACCTAAACTTCCTTCCTATTGAGAGCTGAGCCTTCAAAGTGTAACAGCGCTGAAGGAACTTCAGAAAGAGCATAAAGGCCTTTTAAAGTACGACTTCTATGATGTGAGCCATTTACCTGCCCAAACTCGCCTGCACTGTCTTACTTAAATGTATTAGCAACATGTTAGTATTTACTAACATGAGGAGGGAGCACAGTTTAATCACAGGCGTGTATGTATTTGTGGACGTAAATGCAAGTACAGACAGGTATATGGTATGATAGAGGACAGGCTTAATCTGCTCTGGCTGGAGTCACCTGTGAAGCTGTGGTTAAATGGGAGTAGCCTCAAGACCATCAAGTCTCTTACATCGCTCTGATCATGCAGACTCTTCTGTCTGATGTGCACATATTGTACATCGTGTAAGATTCTTGTTGCTGCTCAGCTTTCATTGTGGAATTAATCCCATGCTCGCCTTCATTACAGCGTAGCAGCAATGTTTGTGGGATGGAGAGGTGGTTGTTTGTGCTCTCTGGTGTCTGTTGCTCTGTTAAATGGGAGCAGAAATCCTGCCTCGCTTCTCTCTGCTCTGCTGGGGAGGGTTACTGCACTCTGTAAATAAGCTCCTCACTTATTTCACCTCAGTCAAGTTTTTAAATTTTTTTTTGCCCTGCTTCTCTCGACCTGTGTACAGAGTATGCTCTCTAAAAATATGTGCTCTTCTAATGTCCCACAACTTTGGAAGTCAGGATTACAAGCGTGCATCGCCCTGCAACGCAGTGAAAATGCACTTAGTTGTTCTCGCAGGTTCATGAGCTTTTTTGTTACGTACTGCAGGATGTATCTGCTGTGGTTGAAACTGGTTTTTTTAAATGAATGGCAGTCTAAACAGCTGTAAGAATCCACTGCTGGTTTTGTGATGATTTTGTCATATCTGTAATTTAAGAACCAGAAATAATATAATTAAGTTACCTCACTATTTACCAGGTTTTTGTTGTTTTGCACTTAAATGACACTTCTTACCTTTTGCTTAATTCTTTACCTGTATTGAAAACAATGCTAAATTAGTAGAGAATATAACCATGCTGTAATGTTGTCATGCAATACCTTTATTAGTAGATAACCACACTAAATATAGTATTACATATTTAAAAGAGAGATGGTTTTGACTCTCCAACTCTTACAAAGTAGTGGTGATAAGCAGTTATACTCCTAGATGTTTTGTCCTTTCCCTTTTGTATTAGTATTTGTTTTCACTAATATATTTCAAAAATTATATTTCTATGTGCACGTTATAAAACTGTGAAAATAAATGCCAATAAATATTGTGATACTTATTCAGTGCACTGTAAAGTACCAAGTGAGATGATACTTTGCTTGGGAATTGATGAAGGTTTCCTCACTTCTCATAAATGGTACTAAGCTTTAACGTGGGCAAATGGTAATATTTACAGTGACATGAAATTTTAATGGAGAATGTCTTGTTTTGCACTTCTGGTACTATTAGAAGAAACAATATGTTTTTCTCAGCAAATGCATTATGAGAATACATTTTTTTAATTTGTTTTGTGCATTGCAGTACGTAAGAATAGCCGTTTTGAAGAGATTTGTGTTACATCATTACTACATGATTCTTTAGTCTGATAATTTTTTTATTGAGCCCGTTTAATAATGGTGTTTAATGGCAAAAACCTTTTGGAAATATATTTTGGCTTCTGTTTCACATTGCAAACCTTGTATTTGGACTCACAGTGATGCAGTCGAAGGCCCTCACGAGGCTGCTGTGCCTTCCCATGCTATTGGGGAAGGAGACTTTTCTTGTTCTCTGTTGGGACAAGATTAGAGGAGTCGAGAAAAATTTTGGAGGATGTGTTGTGCAATATTTGAAGTATAAATGATCCTCAAAAGTGGAAAAAAATAAACTGGAGGTTCACAGTTATCCACGCTAGCGGGTGGTCTGTGACAGGCTGCGGGGTGTGTGGTTTCTGGAGGAAATGATAATTTTTAACTGAAGTGATTTGAATTCTACTTAAGTTTCTGAAAGTCACTGAAAAAACGGGGTTTTTCTTCTTTTTCAAAGCCAAAGTCTTTATGTTGTCATACAAGGTTTCACAGGAAAATGGGCCAAAGAATACAATTAAATATGCAAAAGGTTAATCCTATGGAAAAGGGTATCCTGTCATCTTGATATGCATAAGCATATTAATGGTAATAGGAACAATGTGTGTAATTTTCCTGTATATTGCTATGTAGGTTGCACTATTTTGAATGATACAAGCCTGATATTTTAATTACCAAATACCATAAGAAGCTGTTTATTAATAAACTTGTTAACCTAAATATATATACAGTATACACACGCGTGCGTGCATACACTCCAACCTAGTCATGTGTGAGTAATCTCCCGAAGCCGTGGGACACATTTCAGCAGTGCTTTATTTTAAGTGATTCTCTTCTCTCTTTTCCAAACCTCCTAAATCCACAAACCCTCTAGCAGCATTTATTGTAGTGTTTGATAGCTGTTACAGAGGAGGCTAAAGGACTTGCTGGGATCAGGATTGCATTGTGCTAGGACCTGTGAAAACACATCAGAGGAGAGTTCCTGTCTGAAAGAGCTGGAAATGATACTCACTATAACTAACGAAGCCATAGGAAAAGGATGTCTTCTCGTACCCTTTTGAAATTTCACGGCCAGAGAGGGTCTATTGGCCTGGCGACTGACTTGAAAATTCTGGACAGCTTACGCGATCCACACCTGGTCATTAAACATGTTACTTAAGGTAGCTGAGGAAGGATACCTAAAACCCCCAAATTCCCAGGAAAGATCAGCTGGTGTGTGTACTAGCATTCTAGTACACGCCCGTGTATTCTTCCATGCAGACTGGGCAGTTTTCAAAATTGGTTTTGCGCACAGAGGCGGTATGAGCAGTGGTGTTTAAGTCAGAATCACTTTTCTCAATGCACAGGCTTTTGAGCTTGCTGTTATTGATGATGTGGAGATTTTGACCGAGAGATGATTGTGGTATTCGGTTTCTTTTCTAAATTTACAGTGCTCTGACCAAAACTTATGACAAAAAATACCTTGGAATCATTTGTTTGAAGTAATTCCTGAGCTTTTTGTCAAAGGGAGAGTTGGATAGTTATTAATTTTTCCACCTTAACCCAGAAACAGAAAATTCTGTAGGGTCAAATTTTGTCTACGGTTCATTGCAAGTGTGTCTTGGAGAAGAACTTGGTTCCAAGCCCTTCGCCTGCAGGAAGAAGATTTTTGGTTAGCTCATTTTTACCAGGCCTACGTCTGGATATTGACTTAAATAGGGATGTGTGAGTGAATGATGGGAGAGCAAATCCTTAGTGCAGTTCACACTCAGAATTAAAAAACCGAAAACCAAACCTCATGTTGCAGAGATATGGAAATTGCATCATGTAAAATTGTGTGCAGCTAGGAAGGAAGCTAGTGCGATTTTTAATAAGAACTGTTTACAAGTTTATACTTTATATCAGCTATAATATTTTGAAATAGTCTTATTCACTTCAGAACGTCCATTTTGCACTGATGAAGAACAGCTTGATCTTTCTGTCTTCACACCTCACACCCACATGCACATGCACAGTATATCTTGTGTCTTCCCTGTTGAAACCAGAAGGTACAAACAGAATTCATTAATGTGTTAGGCAAACTCCTACCTGATTCTTAACTAAGTATGCTATTTTTATGCAAAATTTGCATCCATACATTTCAGGTTCTCTCAGAAGGACTTCACCTCTGAGTTTATAATGTTAATTTTAATTCATCAGATTCAAATTTGCACTAAACCTGAAGGGCATTTCGTGCTTCCTTTCATCCTGTTTAACAATTTTTGCTGGCTTAGATGAAACACTAATATTTCTGTGCTGCTAAACAAAAACCACCAGAAATTTTAAAATGTCAAATTACACTTTTAAAAACACTTTTACCTGTTTACTTGAACAATGTAAATGTAATGTGTTGTCCTGATTAGTCTTTGTATACATACTTGTATATATATAAGCTACATATAAGCTTTATATATATATGTATATGTATAAAGTTTTTGGGGAGAATGAGGGGCAAGACAAAAATTCAGCGTTGTGACAAAGATTCTACAACCATTTATTAACAGTTTCAAGTAATGTATTGCTATTTTGAGTTTGATTAGAAGTAATTTGCAGTTGAACTCTGAAAAATGAGATGTAACTGAAAATTTGTATTGGATCTTCAGTCGTCATCCTAAGACCAGTTTAGTTTCATTTGTATCTTGAGAAAATAAGAATTCACAATATCAACGTAGGATTTTGCCCAGAAAGAAAATTAGTTGTTAGTACAGTTGGAAAAGTATTCTTGTCCTGATGGGGGACAAACTCCAAGTGTACTAATTGGTACTGGTTGCACGGAGCACTAATCTACATTGCAGTAGAAGAAATTTGCATTCCATAAATAACATCTTACCAGAAATCTTGGAACCATTTGATTCCATCCACAGTACATTAAAAAGCTGACCACTTCTGTTATTTACTAGTGCAATTTACTGTAACGCTCTCAAAAGTGTAATATTTCAAACCAAAGGGTGGGTAAGTTATAAATTTCCAATTGCTAGCAAAGCAGAGTAGATGTTTGAAGACCTCAACACCTGGGGAAATAAATCACGATGTTAGAGTAGAAATAAAAGAATATTGGTGAAATGGAATCAAGCAGAAAATAATTAATTTTTAAGAGAATCCAGAATTTCATTGTAAAATTCATAGTCTAACGGAGTCTTCAGAAGAAAGGGTTTGGGGAAAAAGAGAACAATTAAAAACTAGTTTTGACATTCCAGTGACTGCCTGTTTTATTAGATAGGTTTAGCAAAACGAAGTGAATTTTAACACACGAGTGTCTGTACACACACAGTTTTAACTGTCGTGTTAGAGATACGCGTACACCCGTCTGCCCCTGCACCCCTCTGTCCCTGCCTTTGAAATCCTGGTGGCAGCTGGGTCTACCCGATAGCACGCATCGCAGCTTGGAGGAGCTGGGAGTCACACACTTCTCTCCCGCGTCGCGCATACCGTCTCACAGCAGTTCACCCCGACCATATTTCAACCCAGTGCATGACTGAGTGCTAATACTGTATAAATATTTTGAAACATATCTAAAAAAAATGTTTGCTTCAAACTTTTTATGATAGAGGAATATATAATTATTATGGTTGTCTTACAAATGGTATTGTGTTCTTCATTTTTGTTAAATATGTAGAAAAACATTAAGGGAATGGGGGACTCGAATGTCTGTGTGTACCGAAATGTATATAACTATTTGGGGAAAACACACGTGCCAAGTATAAAATGATGTAAAAATTGTACATATATGAAAAATTCATTTTTCTAATAAAGATAATTTCTGCCAATTGATATGAAAATGAACAATGGTATCATTCTTGTCTGTCTTCCTTGTTAAATGGTACAAGATGAAGTGTCATCTATGAATAAGGCTTACCTTTGTTTTTTTGTTAGTAGTTGATTTGATTTGAAAGGTGTTAACAGCCACATGTTTTGAACCATCCTTTGCTGTTAGAAATTATCTAAAGATGAAGATGCCGGAAGCTAAAGCTGACAGTATATGCTTGATGTTCCCAGTTTAATTTAATTCATGAAAAGAACGGAGACAATTAACTTATGAAAAATTCATTCAGCGTGAGAAGTCTACTTTGAATGATGCTCCCTCAACGGAGGGAGCAGTAGGAGCTAAGTTAAGGATGGCCCGTTAACCTGTGGCATCATTTTCCCCTATTCTGAAATACATCAGATGCACAAAACACGGTGGGCCTGCATGAAGAGATGGTCTTGGCTGCAGAAATGCAGGAGCTCTTTGGGCGATTGTGGAGGCAGCATCCAGCCAAAGGAGGAGGAGGAGGTGTCCTGCTGAGAACGATGCCAACCCTGAGAAGAGCTGGAGAGCTGGGGGTGTGGAGTGCTCCTGGCGTGGCAGCGCTCTCGGAGGTCGATTAGGTGAGGATGGGGGACAGCAAACCAGAGGGTGAGAAAATGGCAGAGATGTGATACATCTTCTATGATATTGTTGTCAGCAAGCTTGTTTAATGTTCTGGTTAATCAAGACTTAAATAAAAATAGAAGTTTTAGTGGAGCAATCAAAATCTTTTCTAAGATTTAACCATTTGCCTGGCCAGGAGAGCTAAAAAAGCAAGGTTCACACGGCGCTCCTGAGTGGTTCTGCAGGACCCCATTTTCCAGGCCGTCTCATCCCTAATGAAAGCCTTCCTTTCTTCCATGAAATGGGCATAAACAAACCCTTGGCAATTAGAAGAATGT
Organism: Pygoscelis adeliae; assembly: GCF_000699105.1. Taxonomy (NCBI): domain Eukaryota; kingdom Metazoa; phylum Chordata; class Aves; order Sphenisciformes; family Spheniscidae; genus Pygoscelis; species Pygoscelis adeliae. Next base: position 4,220,449 of record NW_008824900.1, on the reverse strand, counting down.
TCTTCGAGGCAGTGGGATGAAAGTCATTATATAAATCCACAGCACAGTTTTGATTAATATGCTTCGTGTTGAACATAAAAATAACAGACAGGAGGTGAAAGGTTGCTCACAGATGTCTCAGAGCAGAACAGTCCCATTCATTTGTTCCCAAGATAAACATGACTGCACAGATAATATGAGAGATATAAAACTGGAGTTCTCTCCTTAATGAGGTTTTTAATGAATAAAGACTGCTGGGCTTATTGTCCTCTGCTAGGACATTTTAAAAAGACACCACTCTATTTTTAGCTAAACATCCCCATTTCATGAAATAAAAGTGTGCCCGGGTTATCGAATCTTTATCTGATCTTGAATCTTTATCCAATGGACAGGCTAATCTGTTCTGCACAGTAACGCATGGTGATCTGAATGGCTTTGGTTCACCTGCAGTGATGACCACCAAAGGCCAATTCAAGTCCTTCAGTCATGTAAAAGAAGCAGGAGTCTCTACAGGAAAACAGTGATGGAGGAAACGACCCGTGTGATTCTGATTTGGAAACACCACTTTGACTCCTGTCTTCTGGCTGAAGAGCGGGGCTGGCGTTTGTATCCAGGCTGCTCCTCCCAGCTCTACCTGCCAGCGTAGCTGATTTCTCTCTCTGCGTCTGTGAGTCATCTCAGCTTCAGCTTTGATTCCCTTTGGGAGCTGGTTCAAAGATAGTCATATTCTCCCAGATCGTTCTTTTGAGTCTTTGCTGATGTGTCTATGGCAACTATCAGTTCTCTAAGACTTTGCTTACTAAAAAAAAATAAAATTTAAGTCGTGACTGGGAAACGGAAGCTTTTTAAGTCTGACGTATCGTGTATAGCACTGCCAGCAGTGTTCATAGCAAACTGAGCAATTCACCTGGTATTAACACAAGTGTCTTCCTATAATTTGGACGCAACCCCCCCTGTTCTAAGGCCAACTGCTGAAGTCTGCTCGTCTCTGTAGACGGAAACACCATCCACTCTACTTGTTGTGGTGAGTTTTTCCCATTGATCACACTAGCCACTTGCGCCTCTGCTTCTTCCAGTGGTTTACAAACAGCATTAGCTCCCCCTCGCAGATTTGTTGCAGTACAAAAACCAAACTGTGGCTTCCAGAAATTGCATTGAATCTATCGTGTGATCCTCTGCCACTGCTGTTCTCCCACTTGGCAGTCTACCTCAGCAGGCGTCTCCCCCTGTGCAGCACAGCTTGTAACTGGGCCCTTCTTTCCCCTGAAGAAAGAAAATACCACGCGCTGAAGGTCCCTGCATTGATTTCCATATTTTCTTTCTAGAAGTTCCCCAAAAAGCTTTCTGTGGGGGTAATTTATTGACTATTTATTTATTTATTTACTTGCTTACCACTAGTTAGCTTACAGAGAATGATCATTACAGAGGTTGACTGCATTCTGTTCAAATTGGTATGCTCAAATCTTACTTACTAAAAATAATCTATGTATATAATGTAAGCAATGATTGTTCCTTGACTATGGCAATAACGATATTAATGCACTGAAGTTTCTTAGCATTGCAGTAGGTAACAGGGGCGGTAATATAGAAGATAATCACGATTAACGTTGTGTACGGAAGTTTACTGCAAGGTCAAAGTCATTTTCCAGTGGTCTCCAGGTGTAATGTAACAGCAATAATCCTTAAAATCCCCTTTGTGCTGCAAAAGCACAAGCTTTGGTGTTTTATTTCTCTTCTTTTTAGAGCGGACCTTAGCCTGCTAGTTGGACGTGACACATCTAGTGAGATCGTTGAACCTTTTCAAAGACCGCATATGCAGCGTGCTGGCGGTCAGGCCAGTAACATTTCACACTGCATGTAAAGAGCTATGAGAGACACAAAGAGCAGAAAATCTGAGCACAGGACTCTAGAGAGAAGAAATACAATATTAACCAGGTCTGAAAGTCTAAGACCCTCTCATTACGGAATTGTGTAGTTGCACTAATTACTTTGGGGACTGATGATGTTTGGCACTTCAGAGGCTTGGTTATGAGCAGCTCTCTCCCTCCGTCCTGCACAGGGAAAAACAAATCAAGTAGGAACTGTAACAGGCATTTCTCTGTGCTCAAGGGAAAACAGAGACTTCAGACAGGTTTTACTTCCAGTTTCCAAGACGGAATGGTTTTATCTGTTGAAACATTTGCCAAATGAAGAAAAAGCTTCTGCAGTTGTATCATAATATCATGATGCTGATTTTACCCTCCTCTTTCCCAGCAAGAGAGATATGGCAAATTGTATAATTCTCCTGGTAGCTGAAATGCCTCTGAGTTCCTTTACTGCAGTTATAAAAGAAGAACCATTTGCGTACCTTGGAGAGGATAAAAGTAGTAGGAATGAGGATGACTAGAATAACTTTAATTTTCCTCTGAGGACAAAACTGCTGTTGCATTGATTTAGCCACAGTGAGTGTTTCCTAATATGGGCTTTAAAAACTGCAGTGCATCTTAATTCCTGTTACCCTTTTTATTTTATACGTAAATGTGTGTGAAGAGCTTATGTTTAAAAATAAGGGTGGGGATGATGCTGAGGGGTTTTGCTGTGGAAGAAACTTTCAAACAGGACTAGACAACTCCAAGCATCCTGCAAAAAATGGTGCAAATCTCTTTGAACATGCCTCTCACCTGCAAGGAAAGCTCACAGTAAGTCTTAACCAACCAAGAAAATAATTTATTAAACTCTTTAATGACAAATCAAATCTCAAATTCTGACACCATTTAGATTTTTACCCTAAATAGAAATGCTGGAATGATTTCTGGAAGATAACCAGGTCCTGTTTTGCTCAGCTTTAAATCCACTGCTGCTCCTTTCCACGGATGCACTATTATCTTAGCAAATGGGAGCACCCAATGTGACCTTAACTATATTTGTACTCCTGTTTGCTTTCACATATCTCTTCTCTGAAAAAAACAGCTCTGATATTATCACCTTCCTTCTTATTTCCCCTTCTCTCTGTCTACTCCTAACAGTTTTCTCCATTTCTGTCCCTGCTAGAACATCGTGGAAGTGTAAGCTGCACCTTGAACCAGACCTGCATGGTCAGCACATTTCCATGTGTTAGTTAAAAGCATTGTAATCTCCATGTTCTTTTCTATTTCTGTCTCTATAAAAAATAACATTTCATTTATTTCTGCACTGCCACTCTGCAATGAGATGATTTCAGTTTTCAGAGCATAATGACATCCATAACCTTTTTTTCCAGATGTTATTTTTGCACTCAAAATATTTGGATAGCTTAAATTATTTCTCCTTGTGTATATTTATTTTCTGGCATTTCTAAACACTAACATATTTTTTCCTTAATATTTGAGTCTGATAGGTCATTTTAGATCTCCTTCAAATCAATCTAGCTTGGAATAGCAAAGAAACGACAAGCCATCTACGGAACAGTGCTAGGGCTAGGAGTTGTATGTTTTGAGGGATGCCGGATAGATATAGGTACCTCTATGGCCTGAATGCCTACGTCTTGTGGTATTGCATTCCATGTGCTGACGACTTTCTGAGTTAATGTTCAGCATAAAAAAGAGCTTGATTATGTAATGTGGTGTACTGGGTTAGACCACTAAATGCTTTGAAGTCAGAGAATGAGAAACCCACAGTTTAGGTTATCAAGAAAGGTATTAAATATTGATGCCTTGAGAAAATGGTACACGTCTTCAATTCTTTCACACTGCAGTCTAAAAAAAATCACAAGTTTACTTCTTTGGGGAGCTGTATACTGGTAGCAGAACTGGTCTTATAGGGAGAAATTGAGACAATGGCGAAACTAGCCCCATTTGGTGATGGTATTTTTACATATTTCTCAGAGCAGTGGGTGGGTAGATTGGAGAGTGTATGAACCAGAGTTGCCAGCTGATTGCTCACATCAGTGTATTCCCAACTGGTTCTGCATACTTCTCTGGAAACATTTCTTCTTCCTGAGGCTGAGAGGGGAAGCAGGATGTGAGGTTATCTGCAGTGTGATACTTGTACCCTCTTGCTGTCTGTCTGATTGTAATGCTGTACCATATTTGCCTCAATGCTGTAACAACAAAATCCCATGATTTTAGATAGGAAGTTGAGAGATAGTTATTTACACAGAGGTAACCCGTGATGAATTAAATACAAATTAACTCAGAGTGAACTGCAGTCTATTACCCCAGTGAGCATGCAGAGTAACTCTGGCTCGGCAGCCTGTGCACGAACGGCTGTGCTGATGTGCACAAAGACCAAATACGACCCGGGAACGCTTCGATCCTCCTAACTGCGAAGTGTTCCCACTGGCTTCATCATACTGGTGTAACCCGGGGAAAAGCTGGTCCCGGATTCTTAGTCTTTGCCAGGCATTGCAGGGCTTGAGCAGTCTAGAAATGTGACTTACTAAGTCAGGGCTGCTGATATTTTAGTGAGTGGTTCTGTGCATGTGTGTGCACAAGTGTGTGTGTGTGCACGCACATGTGTGTGTATGCGTGCATGTTTTAAAGAAACAGCTTCTCAAATCCTCTCTAATGTGAGAGAACCCTTACTTGCTGATTTAGCAGCCACACAGACATTTATTTGCTGATTTTTAGCACCAATCATATGAATGATTTTTAGGGGGACAGATGGCTCAGTGGTCGGTAAGGCCAGAGGAACATTGCCTGTGTGTGCTGAACAGACCTCGATAGCACCAGGTGCCAGGGATAGCTGGCCAGTTTGTATGCTGCTACTATGTCCTGGATGAAGATATAAAATCCTGCACTTCCCTGACAGTAGGATTTTATGAAAGTCCTGCTTTATTTTTGGTTGGAGTAAACCAGTTTGCTGGACTGGGAGTCTCAAAGACTGGTTTCTAACGCTGGCCCCGGCATTACCATGTCATGGGATCTTGTGAGTCACTTCACCTCTTTGGTTTCCCCCCAGATCCTCTTCAGTTTGTAAGTAAGGTCTTTGCTGGAGTTAGTGTCTCTTGCCACTTTCTCATATGCAGCAGACACTAAAGTAAGAAGCTCCCAGTCTTGCCAGAGGCCAATTGGCTTTGCAGCAATAAAATAGTTAAAAATACTCAATTACTCATTTTTCTCCTACCTTGAAGGCTATTGGCATAACTTCACCGTATCTGACCATTTCTCAGCAGAAGCCGAATGTATAGAGAGGTGTAACGAAGCAGAGCACATCTCTGGAGCCACCAACATTTAGGATGAAACATAGCAATGAAGATAAACCTCCAAATTGGGCTCATGCAACAACTACCTGCAAGACAAACTGCAAATCATTGACAGAACTGTCACCATGTTGCCCTTCGTACTGATGAGACGTGTTTGCAGTGTGAGCACATGGAGGAAGTACCATTTGTAAAAGAGCAGACCTGAAACTAACAGCAACGCGTGGAGGCCGCTAGTCTCTTTGATCTTTGTTGGACTGTTTGTTCTGATCTTACACAGAAACGTCATTTTCTTTTAACCTTGTATAAGTTATGTTGCTGGATCATTTTTGTTTAAAGACTTTTCCACATGATATTTTTCAGTGGACCACACTTGTGATATTTGCTGTGCATTAGAGCCCAATGCAATTAGAACTTGCTGAAGTGTCTTTTTTGGCTTCATTTTTCACTGGTTTTGCTGGCTGGTTGGTTGTGTACAGTGCAGAGCAGCTGTCCTGAACGTTACCGCTCTGTCCTCCCTACAAGGGGCACAAAGGAAAAGCCCTTTGGAGGAAACAGCTTTATTTCCCCTTAAGAGCTTCAGCATGAGAAAAATGACGGTAAAGGAGGACTTAATGAGAGAATTTGAGCTAACTATAACAAGAGGGATCCAAATATTTTTTTAATGAGATAGGTTATAAAAAGAAAAGTCCTGTAATAATGGTTTCGGAGATTTAATCAGAAGAGCTGATTCATATTCCAAAAACGATCTTTGTGCCAGAGTTACATCTTCGTTACGGGCCTGCATTTTAATGGTTCACCAGTCAAACTAAAGATCTCTTTGTGGACGGACGTAAGATGGCGACAGTCCTATTTTAATATTGTCATGTTTTTTAATTGCCTTCCCTGCACAGCCTGTGCCAAAAATACCTAACGCGTCTTTTCATGGAGCCCTTTGTTGAACTGGCAGGTGAGAGGGAGGAGCAGGAGGGATGGATGTCACTGGGTGACTCAATAGGTTGACACAAGCTGCCCATCCACAAGTAAAGTATTGAATGGCTGTTTCAAAGAAAAAAAAAAGATCCCCAGCAGAAACTCTGATTTGGGAGTACTGAAACTGTGAGTAAGAAGTTGTATTTGCTACCGAGACTTGTTTCCCAGTGCAGAAAGAGCGTGACAGTGCTGGGGACAGGATGGAGCAGCTACAAGGCAGCTGCTACGAGTGTAGCATCTAACCTGGCAGCGCCCCACTGAAATTTCTCAGTTAAATGAGGAAAACAGTCAGTATTCAGCCCATACAGCTAGCAGAAGAAAGGCATCCTTACACTGCTGAATAAAAATATTGTATTTTGAATAAGAGATGCTGCACAACATGTTATACAACAGCAATATTGATTTAGGGTCTGAATACTGGAAGGTGTAGTGCCATCCTGCTACGCACCATCTAAATCAATAGTGTTGCCATCTGATTCAGATGAATCTCCTGAGTGTGAGCGAGCCAGTTTTCTGTTCCCTGATGTGCTGGTGTAAGTGTTACACTTCCCAAAAGTGATATAATGCCTCCAAATATTTGGATGAATTATTTGAATTCTTGTACTTATTTACATTTTGATTGCTACAGATGGAATAAAGTCTCTACTTTGAAGTTTTTTTACATTAATGAAGCTAGTTTAGCAAGGCCTAACTAATTTTGGAAATTGTCTTCAACCTTTCCAGCTCTGTGAAAGGTAATTTCAAGTAAAATATGATGAGGTCCGAGCATGTTGTTTCAACACATGGCACCCTGCTGTCCTCAGATGTATAGAGGGGGAGAAAAAGACACATGTGGCAAATTTCTTAGTCAGCAAGAAGTTTAGCTCTCAACAAAATTAAGAGTTTTTCTTTTGAAGAAACAAGTTTTTAGAATAAATAACAATTTTTCTTTCAGTTCTTTTTTTTTTTTTTTCCCATTTTCCCCAGTATCCTTTCTCCTGTGATACCTTATCTCCTCCTGGGAATACGCACTGTGATGTATCCTGACAGACAGAGAGAGCATCATAAGATTTTAGGAGCCGTACATATGCAGTGGACTCTGGCAACATTGTCTTCAGGTATGCCATGGCCTTTTAAATGACTTGAAATGTTGGCACCCGTCTTCAAATATGTATTTCTTTGATGTTAAATCACCAACAACAGCTAACGAAATGAGGACCTGATGCGTGGTAGGTAGCAGGACCACCTCGGGGTTTGTCCACAGGTGACGTGACACTAAATTTCAGCCTCGTGCAAGGGGACACGTTTTCTCACCTGTGGTTGTCCTGTTGGCATCAGGTTTGTCCTAGTTGCGGTGGAGCGTCAGAGGGATTGGTTTCTATTCAGCCATCCTTGATGTTATGTCCTTTCATACCTGTGAGAGAAACTGTCTACGCAGGTGCCGGTGCAGAAATACATCAGTTAAGCTGTGAACAATGAACTACTTTCTTTCTTCTAACACTGAATGCAGATCCTGGAAAAAAAAAAAGAAAAATAGGACAGGTTGCACAGGGAACAAAAACTTTCAGTTCAGACAGTGCCAGGGTTGGTTGTAAGTGGTGGGTATGAAAGGCCTTGTCAGATTTTATGTTCAGCTGGTGTGTGCAGTGTAAGAAAAAAGGTAAAGTGCGTGTATTGCACAGGCAGGTACCGAGGATGCCATTGACTCCATTGACTTCTGTGTCAGGCTGAAAAACTTTGAAAATCTGTTTTTCCCAGTGTAGATGTCTTATCTGTTGAGTGTGCTATGTAGTAGATGTTTTAAAATCCTTATATTTCCCCACATGATTACTTTTGGAATAAAGTGCAGCTGCAAATGGTTTTATACTCTCTAATTTCCTTCCCTTGCAATGTGGCATCTTGAAGCTTGGCAAATACAGTTTTTATAACCTATGAAAAATGTGCTCATAACCTTGTATTTCAACATGAGCTGCTCACTGTTCTTGCCTTAATCTGAAAAAAACCTGATAATAAACATGCAGGCAGGGAAAACTATTGAGACCATTGACTGGTTGTTATAATAACTCTGATTCAGTACCATGGATGACTAAAATGAAATTGAACCTGATAACATCAGTTTTGCGCAGCCTGTATTTTCTACCAGCTTTTAATCATTTTTCATAGCAACTCCCCATTAACACCCCATCCTGGAAACGCATTCCTCCATTGTTCTCTGGCATTATGGACTCCTTTTTTTCCCCTTTCTAAATAATGTTTCTTGCTCTCATTCTTCTATGCTCCCTGCATATCAGCAGGTAGATTTGATGGTTTTCTCATATTGAAAACTGTCTGCTCAGTTATTTTAGATAACATAAACCCATCCACCAAAATGCAAGTTGACAGAAATTCCTGCTTAAGCGAAGCACTCATTCTGATCCTTCTTTCCAACACTTGCCCTACGGCCAGGCCTGCTCAGCTGAAGTCTTCCAGACAGAGCTGGGACTCAAAACGCATCTTTGGAGTTGTCCAGTTGGCTGTGACAAGAACTGATGGCACCAGCTTAAGGAGGCTGGCCTGAGTGCATGGGAAGATGAAATATCTGAAGAGGGAAGGAGTCATACACCCCTGTGGTAGGTCATTGTGTCCAAAACAGAAGATGTGGGAGAAACTGGGAGAATAGCATTCAGAGAAAGTGAAGAAACTAGGGTAGACAATGTGTGGTCAGACCCTGGGGAACTGCAGCATGGGTTCAGATGAGCCTGGTGAGGAGCAGCAGCATGAGGAGAGGCTCCCCTGTGATCTGGGGAAGACCAGCTCCTGCTCTTCTGGCACAAACAGGCGATCAAAGAACTTGATATGCAGCTGATGGGCTTCACAAAGGAAACAAAAACTAAATAAAACTGCTTATTTCTTTTAGCCAGGCTTTTCCCTGCCCTGGTTTGCTCTGCACTTACAAGATGGAGAGCTGTTTGTGCAAAGGGCCGTGTCTGGGGCTGTGGCCCGTCATCTGGGCCGTCAGATGGAAAATGCATCTGCCATCAAGACCTCAAGTTGTGGGAAAAGCCTGAAGGACTGCGAGATATTCAATCAAGTTTGTAAGAGCAATGTAGCGGGTCTGTCACACTCATGACTGAACAGTTGTATTTCTGCCATGTTTTGACTGAGGAGATTTTCTGTTTGACCTGCCCATGTGCAGAAGCACTCTGGCATGAACCAGATGTGCCATGCTCGGGCTAAAAAGGAAGTATTTCTTTACATTAACTTTTTCCTCAGCTATTTCTCAGCCCAATCAGTTATAGTTGCTCAGGTCACTGCTCAGCAGCACACGTGTGCAGCCCAAGGAGTGGGGCAGGCAAGGGAGGTTCTTGGGCACAGGCCCGTAAGCACCGGGTCATCATTTTTTCTCAGCCTGAAAGACACTGTGTGTATTACACAGAGCCCAAATGCCAGTGACTGCATCCAGCTGCATTAAAAAGTGTCTCCAGAGTTCGTGGCTTCTAAAACATTTAAGTTGTGGTATGTGTAATTCTTCACCACCTCCCACAATGGGAGAGGTGGGATTTCTCACTCAGAGGGATGCATGTTGTACTGATTTTGTAGCGAATATGTGCCTCCGAGTGGAATTTCACAGGCTGGCCCTCCTCCTCAGAGCTCCCAGGGCTTCTGGTTTCCTTTGGCAGAAGGTACATCACGGAAAAAGTCACTCCCAGAGGGAGCGAGTTTTACTTGGGCTAATTACCTTGCATTGTTTACAATCCTGGAAGCGTCTAAGTTGATCTGCTGAGTGCAAGAAGGGGAAAGTGGCTACAGCCTGTAATGTAACTTAAAGTGAACTAATGAAAATTTAAATAAAAAGAAGCAAACAGTCCCTAATGAGCTACCTGAGCCATAGTTCCACAAAATTTAATTAATCTTTCCTTGTTATTAAACATTATGATGCAGGGAATAATCTGTGTCACAGGCAGCAGTGACTGATTTCATAGCAAGGAGTGAACTTTTGTGTGCGATTGTATCTCACCACGTGCCTGGAAGAAGGTACAGAGGAACAACAACTGAGGACCTCAGGTACAGAGATGGCAGAAACCAGCTGCTGGAGGGGCAGGCTGAGAGCTGACATCACCCGGTAAATATAGGCGGGAGGTGTTTGGTTTTTTCAGTCAAGAAGGAAAGGAAAATATTTTTAGTGCATGTTTGAAACACATCTGCATGCTACCGATGGTTTGTCATTGGTTTAGCCTGTGACCTAAGTCACTGGTAAAGCTTGGCCCTAAATAACACTGGCCACAAGCTTGCAACCCTTTGAAAACACTTGGCCGAATGCCTCAGGAACACCAGGTATATAGAGTTAAATTTTTATATCTCACACTTTACCAAAATAAACCCTTCCAGAGGTTTAACACAACCATTTGGAGGGCAAGAATACCTATTACGTAGGTAATAGGTAGGCTCAAAACAGTCAGAAGTTCCTCCCAAAGTAGCCCCTACCGACAGTTGCTGGTTTATATGTAACTGCAACATGGAAGTAATTACTGTAGAGGTAAATATTTGTTTGCTCAGCAGATTCATGCCCATGTCTGGCAACTGGCTGAAGGTCTGCATTTCCCTCAGATGTGATCCTATTTACTGCCCCGCTTTCAGACATCCTGCCCTGGCGTTAGAGGTAGCAAATATGCCTGGGATTCACTGAATTGCTGCTTTATGTACCCCTGCCTCTGGAACTGTTGCTGTGCTGGCAGAAGCAATCTTCACAAATGGAGGCAGCTCCTTACTCCTGAAGAGAGAGACTTTGGTCCGAAAGGTGAGCAGACGGGGGATGCTGGCAGCTGCACCACCTGCAGCTGCAGGTTTTCTCCGCATGATTTCCTTCTGACAGCAGCTGATGCTCTCTGTGTCTTGTCTACAAAAACAGTCCCCTTCCCATTGCTGAATGAATGGATTCCCTGTCCTGGAAAAAGAAAGCAGATCAAGAAAATAACAGTCCTACCTATAGTGCAGACATTTTGGTGGGGGGGTTGGAGGGCTGGAGGGTGATGTCTCAGCGTTGGCCATAGACCCGCTCTGGTCAGGTCACTGACCACACACCTGGTACGAGGCAGCCCCAGCGAGCAGGGAGGGAGATCTCCTGCTTCCTGGGGTTGCCTGGTTTGAAGGGCACCATCTCATGCACGTTGACAGCACTGGGAGACAAGCAGTTTACCAAACCCAGACTCCCTCCGCTGACTTTCCCTCTGATACCTAATTTCACGTGCCATTTATAACCTTAATCACTTTTGGTTATACCAGTAGTGTCTCTCCCCTTGCACATGTTCCACAAATCACAAAATATTCGGCTGGTGGTGGAGGCCGTGTCTCCAAAACCCGGAGGTCAGCCAGGAGAGCTGGATTTGCACTCCTGCTCTGGGGAGTCGTTATTTACAGAGCTAAAGACCCAAATGAGAATTAGGAAATGATGTGGCACATCTCATGACAAAAATGTTGTCTGAACTTCTCTGACCAGTTTACTTTGCCACTCTCTGCTGAGGTACTGACTTGACGAAAAGCAGGTGGTTGATTAAGTGTCATTTGGTGAGCAGGGTGTGGGAGAGATCATTCATCTCATGGTGGCAAGGGGTGCAAGGGCTGACTGTCAGCTCCATGATGCTGCGTGACAGCAACCTTATGCCACCGCAGGGGAGGACACTTTGACAGGGAGAAGGAGCCATGTTTCATCCTGTGCATGTCTCGCATGTAATTTGTTGCACTTGCTGACGGCACTGTGAGAGATGAGCGGATCATCACTCCTCAAGTCTCTCCCTTGCCCTCAGACATTTAATTTAATATATCATGTGTATTCCTGACCGCTTCAATGCCAGGAAATCTCTTGCTATAGCATTTTGATTGAGTTTAGATTTTTCATGTTTTGTTGAGAATACAGTTTCACAAGAAATGCAGCATTACTGCAAATCTTGTTATCTGTTGGTGTGTGAGAAGAAGTTAGAATATTTACAGAGAAATCTAAAAGTATTAACATTGGAAAATAAACAAATGTATCTGTGAATTAATCCAGAGAAAAATGCATTTTTTTTTTTTTAAAGTGGGGATGGAGGAGCAGAAGAGCTGTCAATATTATTTTATGCTATCTAACTAGTGACAACAGGGTCAGTCTTTTGATAACACCCTGTTTCTTCTGTTTGACTTGAACTTGACTTATTGAAGCCAAAGACCTGCATTATTTCATAAATACATTGGGCACAAATGCATTGTAAGCGCACTGACATGGGGGAAGCTAATTAGAATGAAGAGGGAAGCTGCGTTCCAGGTGCAGGAGCCATTAGTATTCTTCTGCTCTAGTTCCCTGAACCACTGCATTTATTAACCTTTAGCCAGATCAGAGCCAATTTCTCCTGTTTCTTACATAATGTTGGAATTATAATTGACAGTACTGATGAAAGGGAGAAGTTTCCCCGCAACTCAAATTTTTCTTGCTTTCATGTAGAGGGTTTTAGAACAAGAGTCTTATCAGCTGTGAATAATTGCATCTCATTAACTGCGTACTGGAGATATATGTATATGCATATTAGTTGGAGTGTTGTATATATTTGGCTGGAAAATGTTATGGCATGCTTCAAGCAGCACCAGTGATGTGAAATTCAGTGTGCACGGCATGTTTATGTGACCGGAGTGACATTGCTAAGAGGTAGGAGAAGATGATAGTTGTACATTTGGGTGCAGTTATGGAGGACTTCTTGCTAGCAGGCTTCAAAAAAAGAAGCTTTCATCCTCATGGTTAATTGGACAGTTTATTAACATTTGGTACTCTGTTAGTGAAAACAGAAGTGGTTTTTTTAAGGTTTCCACTGCCCCCCCACTATGCTTGCTGCTTTGAGGGTGCAATGTTTCCTGTGGGACTCTGAGTTTCCTGCCTCATCACTGAGAGTGTTTGCAATGGTTTTCTCTGGTACCTCAGTATAGGTTCTGCTCTTCTAGGAAAAGTTGGTTTTGTGCTGGTCTTGTAAATCCCAATTCACAGCAGATTTTGGAGTCTCTAATAGACAGAAAAAGCTGCCAAAAAGTCATTTGTATGAGAGTGGTAAGTTGCCTTAGCCCTTAAACCCTTTTGAAAATTAGGAAAATCAAATAATCCATTTACAGTCTTCTGATTGCACCCTTTATTTCTATGTTTTTTCCATATGGTTAGAAAGACCATGGTTCTTTTTAAATAAAATTAGGTGGTCTATTTCCAAGAGGGCAGGTCTCTACTCCTTAAAGTGATTAAGCAGTTACCCCAGAGATGACTTTCCTTAGTGCAGAAACTGCGGCTGCCACGTGGCTGTGCGATAGGGGCTTCCACCCACGAGATTAACCTGGCTGCAGTGCAATAATTAAGTGCTTTCTGGCACAAGGAGTATCTTGTTATTGCTTGTAGTTCAGAGACAATTCAACTCACACATGCATATGCTGGCATGAAGAAAATGCCAACTGCTCTTTTTTCCAGCAAAACAGTGACACAATTGTCAAGCTGATGAAAACCAAAAGCTTACTCCTAATTTATTTGTTATTAAATGAAAAAACAAAGAAATCTGCTGTTTAACTAAGGAATACTTTCCACACTGTGCTGCAAAAACAGCTAATATTTAACACTGGGGCAATTCATGATGAAGTTGTTGAAATATCACTGTCAGATGAATCCTCATGTTTTTTTTCCCAAATGCAAACTGCTGGTTTCTTCTTGCTCCTATTGGATTAGAGCCATTTAACCTAAGCGGAGCTTTTATGTGTGGTTCATTTTATCTTATTGTTTTGCCAAAATTACAGTCACTTTATGTAAAGCATAACATCAAATTATAGGAATATTTCCTACTTTAGGCTACTTTATACTTTCCTTTAAAGAGGAAAATAAAATACGACCATTTTTTGCTTAAGACGACTTATGTTTGCCAGCTTCATCTTTGATTTGACCTGAGGATTTTAGCACCTGACCAGAAAGTGCTGGGACTCAAACTCATGGGGAGTGGAACGGCAAGTGCTGCACAGTATAGGGTACAACAAGGAGATGAAGCGAGCAGAAAGCACATTTCCACTGGTTGTGTCAAGATGAACACTTGAAGGATAGTGCTGCTACTGACTGCAAACAGTGGAGCCTGCAGAATTGTTTCCAGAAACAAATTAAAAAATGTTCAGCAATATGTTAATTACATTAGAAAAGAATATTGGTAGGGTTGCTGTAGTGATTAATTGTTTAGCTTATTAAATTATTTTCCTAGCATATGAATTTTTTCACAGAAATAAATTACTTTGAGTATTATAGCTTGTGCTTATGTGAGAAAAAAAATAAAGTATTTTCTAAGCCAGCAGAACTATTTTCGCCTGTATTTCTATGGAAAGTAATAGTGAGGATTCATAAACACTTGTGACCTGCCTGGAAGAAAATAGATAGTCAGAGACTTCATTATGCTTTCAAACAGGCATGCAAAATTTTGAACCAGACCTTTACAATCAGAGAAGTGTGCCAATGTAGGGACAAATTTTGTGAGGAGCACCAATTTTCTGATCAATCAATAACATGCAATAAAAAAACAGGATTATGTTGTCTTTGAGGAAGGATAGAAGGGGCTTAGTGAATTAATTTTCCGTCAAACTCAGCATTTTATTAAAACAGACATGGAAGTCCATGTATGAAATCTTCCAAACCATCAGTCATGACCAAACTCCAAGCTGGACATCATACCAAGAAGTCTCATAAAACTGAAGCACGGAGATGAATGAAGAAGTGAAACAAAACTGCATAAAACTGCAATTAATCCAAAGATTGGCTTCTAAAAAATGTAAGCCCCTTCTCCCCCATTTTGTAAGGATGTTGCTAGCATGGGGCAACCTATCCAAACTGGTTAATTGGTCAGTAGATACTAGCATTCAAACATGCAAGTGGATATTCTGTTGCTTCTTAGAGTTTTCTTCTAATGTTTGTTAGCTATTTCATTATATATTAAAGATTCATCTTACTTGTGAAAACCAATAAGATTAATGATTTCTCATTAATCAGGACATAAGACCTAGTGAACCGGGTCATATTATGAGCAGTTAGATTTTCATTAAGGAAATTTCAATGTAGTCTGTCCTTTCAACTTTATAATATAATTTAGCAGGAAGAATATATTAAAACCAACAACTCGCCACCTCCAAATATTATCATCTTCAAACTTATAAATACAGTCCTATCACAGGGGGACACACTGCATCTTTGCAAAGCCCAGATTACTGGTTATTGTTATTTCACTGAGCTAGGTAATGTGACCCACGCTGTTCCCAGGCCATAGTGACTTGGGAATGTGCCTATCCTTGACCCCAGTGCAAGGATGGGTCCTGGCCATGCAAGTTGACTCCTTAATCCTCTGTAGCTGTATTTTCCCTTCATTCTGTGTTGAGGAAGAGTGACTCCCTTTTCAACATGTGATAAGAAATGGCCATAATTTGGCTGAGGAGAGCTATAAAACAATAATGTTTGGGCTTGCTGAGCTGGTCAGCAAGAGCTCACCATTACTTCAGCTTCATTTCTCTGGCCAAGGCACCCAAACGGATTCAGAAGGATGACTCACTGCCTGTGCTGGGTGTTAAAGCATTAAAGAGTGCTACTTAAGCAACTCCTACTGATCTAGAGGACATAGGAAATACAACTGGATTGATTCAGTGCTAGATTCAGTACACAACTGTGTAGGACATGCTTTTTTAATAGCCTTTACCTGTTTTATTATCCTGCTGAGGTGTGGCATTGGAAACATTAGTCTATGCTTGCACTTTTTTCCTGTTGCTGTACTGAAAGGCAGAATGTTACCTTCGTGTCTCAATGGGGATAGAGAATTAGATGAACTCTTATGCTGGGATCCCTCCATCTGCTCACTCGTCCATGGGTGGAAATACTGCAAGAGCCAGTTCTTCATCCAATTGTATCATGTAGCAATTGGTGCAAGATAAGTCAAACAAAAAAAAGGGATCTAAAGTAAGTGTGTTCAGGTGGTGCTATTGGTATAATTATACCAGTTAATTTGATGGTAGATTTGCCCATGTAAACAAGCTTCCAGGAACAGGCCCTATTCCATGATGAATTTAGACAACAGCTTAAGTGATGAGATTTATGCCTTTTTTAAATACGTGTCTGAAACAGGTATGTTGTATCTGTTTCAATCCTCTTTAGTGCTTCCTATAATCATGCCCCTATTAAAACGACACTTTTAGGGACTATTTATTTGATAGACTCTGAAGTATTCATTATGTTAATTACCCAGTATAAATTACCCAGGATATTCTATCCTTGTTTGGCTCAAAAATAATTACTTGTTATTATTCAGGTGCTAATCACCAAATTTTAATCTTTTGCTAGTTCATTATGGATTTTTCAGAGGAAAAATTAAAGGAGAGTGTTAAATATGTCTGTTCCCTGATTTGTTTAATAACAACAGTGCGTCCATTCTTCCTCTGGAGGACTTCTACAGATCACGTTAGACTGCAGAGACAGGTAATTGTCTGCACGTCGTGCTGGGAAGTGGCAAGACGGGTGTCCCCTTTGCTGTGGGATGCTATGTGTTTCAGCTCTTTGAGAGCTGCATGTGAGCGTTGCTTGATCAATTCTGATGGGATTTCTTGTGGGCACTTTTTATACAATTGCTTGGGTTGTTCTCCGGTGGTGCTGAGTACTAGCCACTGCAAATGAAGTCAGGTCCTGATGATGTACTGTCTCTGATTCAGAGCAAGGCCTCGAGGTGGACCATCTGCTGGCTGTTTTCCTTTCCTTGATGCACCGTAACTGATGAAGCTGCTGGGTGTTACTGGTGCTTTTAATGTGGGCGTGTGAAAGTGGATCTGTGCTTGAATTTGCCCATATGCTTTTTATTGAGTTAAGACTTGAAATCCATGAGGTTGAGTTGTACTGTACAGGTTTGGTTCATAAGGATTTTGCACTGGCGTGAGTGAGTACCCCGCAGCAACTCTGGCTTTGCTCCGCACAGATGGTGTCTTCAGTGGGTCCCCTCTGAGATGCCAGCTGGCTGTGGCATTGTAGGAGAGGTGGTGCCCATCTCTGATGGTGAATGAGGGTTAGCCTGTGGACAATCTTTTACAGGCCTGGCTGGGGTCAGTGGCATCTGCAGCTAGAGCTGGCTGAGAACCAGGTCTGCAGAGCAAGTGTCCAGAGCCTGAACCTTCCAAGTCCATGAATCTCGGAGGTCTGCATGCAGGAAAGTGAACACCCAGAAGCCAAAAGCTTTTCTTCAGGCCATTTTCCCTGTCCTAACAGAATATGAGAACTTGTGTGTGCAGAGTAGAAAAATGGTACATTTATAAATTGGAAGAGCACCTTATTCTTGCTTAGATTTTCTGTGGAGACCCTGCAAGCATAGTTACAGCCTCCTGTGAACCAGACAGGACAACAGAGACTCTCTATTCCCAGTCTGCCTCCAACCAGAAGGTCACACTGTCATGCTGTACCTTGACAGCATGCCATCCTGGCACTACAAAATCTGCCCATTGCTGATGGCACGTGTTCCTCACAATAGTAATTTTTGAGCACTTCTCAGTCAGTCGATCTCAGTGTCATTTATAACAGAGGTAGTATCACTGTCCCCATGTTGTAAAGACTTTTCGTAAGGTCACCTATCAAATGCATTGAAGTGCAGAAATGAGACCCGTAGTTTAAGTCCTGGTCCTATGCTGCATTCATGAGGCTGCAGTGCTTCACCTGCACACAAAACCTAAAGATATGGTGACTAATATCCTAAAAATATGGTGAAGTTCTGGCTTGTAAGAATAGCGTTTTAGGAGGTTGTAGTGTCTGTAGACCGTTCACTGTAATCTAATGGCTTGGCACATGCCAGGAGAAGCCCACAGCATTTTATCTCATTAGTGTCATCACTGGAATTATTTATGAGTGTTCTTGTTTTATCTTGGTCTATCTACTTTCAGTCCTGCTCTATAGGAAGACTGAATTTTTAAAATCAGATTTAAGATATTTTTAGCAGTGCTATTTCCAGCTGATGTGATTTTTCACGGCAATTAGGTGAGCAAACAATTACACAGTATGATGTTGAAGGTGTGAAAAATTTAATATAACCCATCTTGTCTATAATAATCAAAGTAATCCCAATCAAAAGATGATGTGAATTGTGTCTGAATTAATATTATCATGCAAATGTCTTTAAGTGTTCACACTCTTTGATGTGGCCATGTAGAAAAGCCTTAGGAATCAGTGAAGACCGGGGGAAAAGTGAGTATTTCTGATAACAAATTCTACCCACTCGTAGTAATACAGACAGATTGGCTGTGCTAAATCACTTTACCAGGCTTTTCAGTGTCTTTTTTTTCTTTCTTCCAAACTTAATTTTTTTATATTTGGTTAT
>NW_008824900.1:4200586-4201960 GCF_000699105.1 Pygoscelis adeliae | reverse complement strand
TCTTCAAGGGAAATATGTATTTTATTATTACTATATGTAAACAGCACCTGATGTTGCACTCAGATTTGAGTTTCCTTCTTCCAGAAATGCTAAAGAATTTTTTAAGTTACTGGGTGAAATGAAGGAAAGCTTTACATTACGGTTCATTTGGGCTTTACCCCTTTAAGTGTCTCTAACTATTGACTTCTACATGCCTGACACCTCCAAGGAGCCTCTGCCTGTGTATGTGCATATGTGCACAGACAATGCTCGCTCTGTGCATTTTTCTCTCCAGAACATACTGCATCCTCTCACAGCCTCGGGCTTCCCTGGGAGACGAATTGTACAAGCATGCAGTTTACCAAACAGCAGCAGTGGATAATAGTCAGTGGACTGTACGAGGCTTGGCAGCCTCTTGGTGACATCCCTGATGCGAGCCCCTGGTAAGCAGCACAGCTCTCTAGAGAGTGCGTCCTGTTGGCAAATGGGCGCCTCCGTACCTCTCAGAGGACAGTCGTCTACTACTATCACCCGTCGCCTTTTCTTTGTTGCGCTGGTTGTTATACGGGGTGCAGATCGGGCTGCATTACTCAGCTCCAGCGCTTCTCCTGGTGTGACAGGACTTTCCTCTTCGGCCTGCAGAGTAGTGAAGCGGTTCTGCAAGGGCACCTCAGCCTTCAGGGGAAGTTCTCTTCCTCCTGCTGGTCCTTGCCTTTGCAACTGTCCATTCTTCTGCATTGTTGGCCCCCCCGTTCCCTTCTGCATCTGCTGGTGGGGGAGTTTTTGGCTGTTTAGCCGTGGGCTGCGGGTCCACTGCAGACTGCGCTTGGAACCAGCTATCTAGCTCCTTTTCTGCCTCCCTGAATTTATGCAGCCTTCTCTCTGCCTCCTGCAGCTCAGCCACCTGCTGCAGGAGGTCCTCCACCTGGGCACACCTTTTGTGGGCAGGTCTGCTGCCTGTCCCTGCCCTGGGAGAAAGGTCTGGGCACTTCTGCAGCCTGAGGTCTGCACTGCAGCCTCTCCCTTCAGCAGTTCCATCTGCGTGGAGGCATCGGCCACTGCTGGGGTAGATGGTGCAGACCCCCCCAGCTGGAGCCACAGCCTTTACCCTCAGAGGAGTGCCCACCATTCTGCCTTGAGGGTCGGGTAGGATGGGTGCCCTTGACCTGTGCCCAGTTGCTGGGTTATGTGTACACCGAGTCCCCCACTCGGCCCATGGAATGCCTCTCCTTCGAAGAGGCGCCCTCTCGCGCGCCCTTCCGCGCAAACTGCTGCACCACGCCCTAGCTGACATGCCACACCCTGTTTGCCCATCCTGTTGGCAGCGCTCCTAGTGGTAGCGCTCCCTGGGGCTGCCTTTAGTGGGAATGGGGGGGGGCAGCCATTACTCCTTGC
>NW_008824900.1:4190658-4197690 GCF_000699105.1 Pygoscelis adeliae | reverse complement strand
TTTTGGCTGTTTAGCCGTGGGCTGCGGGTCCGCTGCAGACTGCGCTTGGAACCAGCTATCTTGGAACCAGCTCCTTCTCTGCCTCCCTGATGTTATGCAGCCTTCTCTCTGCCTCCTGCAGCTCAGCCACCTGCTGCAGGAGGTCCTCCACCTGGGCACACCTTTTGTGGGCAGGTCTGCTGCCTGTCCCTGCCCTGGGAGAAAGGTCTGGGCACTTCTGCAGCCTGAGGTCTGCACTGCAGCCTCTCCCTTCAGCAATTCCGTCTGCGTGGAGGCATCATCCACTGCTGGCGTAGATGGTGCAGATCCCCCAGCTGGAACCGTGGCCTTTACCCTCAGATGAATGCCCACCATTCTGCCTTGAGGGTCAGGCAGGATGAGTGCCCTTGCCCTGTGCCCAGCTGCTGGGTTATGTGTATGCCAAGTCCCCCACTGGGCCTGTGGAATGGCTCTCCTTCGAAGAGGCACCCTTCCACGTAAACTGCTGCACCACACCCTGTTCATTAGTGCTCCATGGGGCTGCCTTCAGTGGGAGTGGGGGGTGGCCGTTACTCCTGGCCCCACCTGTACCTTGTCAGCCACCCTCGTGAGAGCTGCTGGCTCCTGGCAGGTCTCTGTGCTCCCCTGTGGGTTCCCCAGCTCAGGAAACCCCCCTGTACACCACGATCTGCTGTTCCGCTGCGGGACATGCCTGCACCGGCACTAATCGCCTCTGCGAGTCAAATGCTACTGATTACTCCACGGTACATTGAACCATGATGGAAGATCTGGATAGCAAGGTCTTATTGGATTTGGCCTCCATTCCTATAATAAATTTCCTTTATTCTAGGAAGAGAAACTTCTCATAAATAGCACTTGTTTCTGGCAAATTAAATTAAATGGAGTGGGTTTCCTTGGCACCAGCACTTGTGACTGCTGAGGCCTGCAGTAAGAGCAGAAGTGTCCTACGCCACACCTGAGCTGCATGTTAAGACATTCGTGCTGGGGCTTTTGTACATTCGCCAAGGCCTAAGAGAGATTGAATATGACTGAAGCTGATGGATGCCTTGCCAACCGCTGCACATTTGTGTTTTATAAAGCATTCCCCATATTGTGGTCAGACCCAGAAAATAGACTGAATTCTTATAAACTGTCTAATATGTCATGGCTTTATTAAAATAAATACCAGACACTGTGAATGAAGCACTTGAAGCTGTAAGTGCATCGAGGTCTGTTTGCAGCCACTGCTGAAGACAGGAGACTGAGCTAAATGGACCCTTGATCCAAACAAGCGCAATATCCTTATATGCCTCTTAGTTTTTGACTGTGTAGCTTGCTTAAACAACTTGGTGTTCATCGATTAGTTGGTCTTCTCAGGTGGAGCTATTTGCTAGATTTCTGTAAACCTGAAAAAGGCTTTAATGTGTGTGGAGCACATGCAGTGTGTTTGGTTACTGAAGGTGTTGCTTAGTGGTTATATGAACGATTATAGGAGATCAGAAGAAAAAGTTCATTGATTTTGGTTATAGTCATTATGTAAAAACATGGCAGTGGATCACTGTATGTGAGTGGACACAGCAGGAGAAAAAAAATAGGTGCTGTTCACATTTCCAGTCATTCCTATAGCGCTTTTGTGTGTGCTTGCTTGCATGTTCATATATTGTGGAGGGGTAGTGTGTGCAGGGTCTTAGCTCAATCCTTTACTAGTAGCTAATGCTAAGACATTATTTTACTAATAAAAAAAGATAAAAGAGGTTTTGCTTTCTCATTTTTAAAGTATTTTTTCAAAATAAAAAGGAAAAACAGTGAAACTGTGTTGTGCTCTCAGAGGAGGGAAAAGAAAAATAACATTAAAAAATACGTGTGAGTGTGTATCAGTGTTCCCCTATTATCTGAGCAACATGCAACTTAGCACCTAATTGTTTTGCAAATGTTATGCAGCTTAGGTAGGACTTAGAAGCTAAAGTTTCTAAAAGGAGCCCTAGGTGCGAGGCCAGTGAGATGAGGGTACATTTGAGACCACACAGCTAAGAATGCAAGACTAACTTGCTAAAGAAAGAGCGTTAGAAAACGAGAAGGTGCTTCCTGAGGCTGCTTAGTCCCAGCTTCTGGTCCTGGTTCCCAGGGCTGCCGAAGTATTTTGTGTGAATACATCATTGCGTAATGTGCATAGTCACTACTCCTTTGCAGCTGTCAACATTTCTCTAGTTTCAAACACGAAGAAATTCCCTTAGATGACCTATTCATGTCTTCTAAGTTTCATTCCTTCAGGGCATACTTCCATGGAGTTATTAAAGATTTTTATTATCCTTTCATGAGTGCATAACATTTGAGCCTTATAGCGTGGTCTGGAATTCAGTTCTGCTGGAAAGTATAATTTTTCCTTTGTCCTTTAATTCTGTTGTTGTAGCAAAGCAGAAAATACCACAGACAGTGCCATAAAATTTAAATAGTTAATGTAAAAATCTTTTCCCAACTGTGACACAGTAATATCCAAATGTTCTGAATTGTTTATCTGTTTCTTAATGAGAAATAAGGAGTATTACAGACATTAAGAGTTTCCCTAGGGCTAATGAGGTCCATGTACTGAAAGTTTCTAATGTTTAATAAATTATAAACTAGCAATGTAGGATGATTCTAAAGAGTTTAAAAAATATTTTTATTTGTGAGTTTTGGTTTTTTTTCCCCAGATTTTCTTTGGATAATGAATACCAATACATTGCACCTTTGCAATTCATGTCTGTTCCCATATGAAATTCATGTTCACATAGAGAGGCCAGTGCACATTTGGGAAATATACTTGTACGCAGGCAGCTAGGTTCATTGTCCTCTTGTGTCTGCAGAAAGCAATCAGGAAAACATCTGTGCTTAGCTTGAGCTGATTTTAATGGATCGGGTTCAAATGTTGGCAGAAGGCACACACTCCAAGAGCTGCCAAAAGATGGTTAATTGGCTGTCAGCTTCGAAGCCTGACCGTTAGCTGGGAGACACAATACTTATTTACAAGGCAAGCAGAAAGCAGTGAGAGTCTGTATGACTGGGAGGAACTGGAATGAAAAGTGACAGGGTAAGTAGCACTGAAATGCTAGTGTCTTCTTTGCCAAAGGGGGTAAACAGAATAATGCCATCAGCTCCAGCACTTATTCCTTCTCCAGTTAAAAGTAAACAAAAACAAATTAAAAAAAAAAAAGAGGGAAAAACCCCTATAGTCATTTGGTGAGGGAGCTTTCTTCTGAAGTTTGTAGCACTAGTCATTGCACTTCAGGAGTAGGGATTGTGCTAGGTTTACTGAAATTGTGCTGCTAAGTGGCTAAATTATCAACTTCTCTTATTACAGGTGTGTGGCTGCCTTAAAGGGAGTTCAACTGCCCTTTAAAATAAATTAATAAATAAAAATATTGGAAGCAGCTGGGTTTGCTGCTCTTTTAGAGTCCTGCCACATCCCTTCCTGGGAGAGAAGATAATGCTCCCTTCTTTATTTTTCTCTTGTTGTTGACACAAAACTGACTGAGTGTGGAACCAAATGCCTGATGGGGTGAGTTATGAGTGCAAGTTTGTCTTCTCAATATGTTAGGACTTAATTGTTTGGTAGTTCCTCCTCTCTTTATGTGGCATTCTTGAGCTTCTATAAAACATTTCTAACAAAAAAAAGAGGCTAGGAAAGTGAGGGTTCCTCCCCCCCCCCATGTTTCAGGAGAATAAGTATGCTCAAACTGCTTGTAGATTTTAAAGTGATGTATGAAAATGGAAGTAGGGTATTTTGTAGCTGAAGACAACAGGTGGGTTTCATCTTTGCGGAGGAGCAGCCTCCTCTGTTTTGGAAAGAGCAGGGATGCTGCCTGGATGGACTAGTCTGGAAACTGGTTATTGGAAAACAGTCCCATGCTGTGCCTTTGAATGAAAGAAAGCCTCGTAACAACTGTTGCTGTGGCATCTTCCAACTCCTTTTCCCTCACGCTTGCAGAGTCATCTGCTTTGTGACCCCCTTCCCCATTGTTACGTTGTAGCTCGGTTCCTTAAGGGAAGGAGGGTTATGGGCTTTTGTTCTGTCTGCCCAGTGGCCCCTTGCCTTGCTGCAAGTTCAAACTGCTGGCAGCTGGAACCACAGTTAGCAAAGGATGTTAAGTTTTGTTGAAATGTGGCTGGGTGGAGGAGCAAAACCCTATGGTTGCCTACAGAGTGCATTTGACTCTTAGTTCAATGCCTGTTAGACATAATAAAATCCACTCAAATGCTCACCCGTAAGAGCTAGTCTAATACTTTAAGTAAATCTTAATTTGTTTACCACAGTTGCTTTAAAAAAAAAAGACAAACCACCACATCAGAACACACGCACAAAAGCCCTACTAATCAGATTTAAAGCATAACAGCCAATGACTTTAAAATACATAGAGATGACTTATTTTGGACAGACAGGCAAGCGTTTTGTTATGCCAGTTTCTGGCCAATATTTTTTAATGTGTGGAGTCCTAATAGGCTGCAGTCCTTAGCCTTTTGTTGCCACTGCCTAACAGTACAGAAACAGGAGTTGGAAATGCTCGAATGAAGTATGTTTTTTTCACAAGCAAGAAGCAATAAACTCCTGGGACCTGAAAGAAACAGTTCTCCCTTCAGTTTGACAGAATGATATCTGCACTAAACTGATATGTTAATTGAGTCTGGCAGCCTCCATTTAATTGTGACTCATTGCAAATGATCGAGTTAGTCAGCTCCTCAGTTGCAATTCTGTTTTTGTAGTGAGAATAAAAGAAAATAGGTAGCACATATAGTTTTACCTCTTTTTCCCCCCTAGAAAGCTCTGCAATTTTGAATATTTAAAGACTTGTGATTTTCTTGATTTTTTTTTTTTGTCAACCCATTTCACACATTTTTGACAGCATTAATTTTAGAATTTACCTATGAAATTCAGTCTCACAATTTATTAGCTGTTATAACAACCACTGCAGATTTAAATGTGTATGGGAAACAATTAAGCACAACTAAACTTATTTGGCATAGTTATGCTACAACAATACTGCCGGTAAATTTCAGTACTGGCTAGTAAAAAGAACAATGCCTGTGAAAATGAGTAGCCCCAGCATCTGGAACCAGATTCATCTCACTGTAACTCACATGATGCTGTTGTCTAGAACAAAAACAAGTGCTATGACTTCCTTCAACAAAGTAAGGAAGTTATCAATGTGGATCAACCTAATGAGAAATATCCATCCTCTAAATCTTTTTAGTCTAAAGAATGGTGGTGGAAAATATGGAAATAATGCAGGAGATTAAACTCTCCTTACCTGCATGTAGAAAGTAATCAGTCATTTTTATCTTCTGATCTGTATTATACTTACTATTAAGAAAACTTAAGTTAGGCTGAAGTCTTATTTTGCCAGGAGTCAAACACTTAGTTTAATTGTACCCATATCAAAAAGGCTTTTAGTCCAAGCTAAATGTCTAAGTTGGGAAAAGAGGGGGTGGAAGGAAAAAGAGGGACAAATGAATAATGATGCCTGCAAGGTCTTTGCAGAACTAGAATAGACTATTGGGACCACTGCTAAATCCATTTGGTTATTACCAATTACTTGCAGACCTAAAGAAATGTTCTCCATCCAGTTTGCCAATGTAGTCTGGTTTATAAATGCTAAGACATACAATGGCTTAATTAAATCCTCCAAAAGTATTTAAGCTTTAGAAGTTTCTTCCCGACTTCTGTAAACCAAAGTCCTAACGCACCTGTGAAATTCTGACCATTGTGTAGCAGCTCTTCTAATAACTGCATACTAATAGCCTGTGCTTTTAAAATGCTTTCCAAGCAGAGGATAGAGTCAAATTTTTTACAGTAAAATTTGCAAAAAACAGAGGAAAGAGCTTTAACTTGAAAAGGAACACGGGAGAAACTGATGTCTTGGATATCAGTTCACAGAAATCTGCATTGGTGCAATTCTAAACTCTTGAAAGGAAGGACCTGCTGGGGTTTCTGCTGTAACAGTCAGTGTGTTATTTCCAGAGCTCTCGCCAGTGACCAGAATGTTTAGAATTGCTATTTTGTGTGTGTTCATATATTAACATATTATAAAAATACATAAATAAATAAAAATCCAGGATTCAGAAAAAAGAACTCAATCTCAGAATAGCTTTAAAACATTACAATAATAATTGGTATTGATGTGCAATACTGGTTAATTAAAGGCCTACTACTCCCACATAAATAAGAGAAAAATTGTGAATTATCTTCATCTATGTAATATCTCAAAAATACGGGTTAGCAGAACTGGTCCTTGAATCCTTATCTGAGATTAAAGATAAAAATAATTCTTAAATTCTGACATCATATGGAGAGGCTGAAGCTTCCCTTTTTTCTGGGGTAAGATATCATTACAATAGCTATGCCTTTATATAAAAAGGAGCTGTGTATAACTTACATACTTCCAATGATTAATGTTGTAGTTATTTCTATTGTGCTAATGCATAATGCTTCTTGCATTTGCTTTTGTAGGACGAACCTACATCCATCAGTGGAGTGTTATCTTGCCAGCTTCTCCGCTATTTTTATTTAGCTAATTCAACCATTGCATTACCTAAAAGGATCTAATTAATCATTATGTTCCTAATCTTGGCTTTTATTGAAGCCACAGTTAATTAAGTTTACAAATTGACATGGCAAAGTTTGATCCAGACAAATTACCTCGGAGGAGGATTTGTATCAATAAAAATCTCTGGACCAATATATTGTTGGCTTACACAGCTGGTGACAAAGGTCTATCCGGGTAGTCCTGAGTCGGGGATGGCTCGTAAACGCAGTCACGCGATGCACGCCACCTTGTTGAAACTACCTCAGCAAATTAGAAGTTGGAGAATGTCACGAGCTCATCTAAATGGTTTTGCAATGAAAGAGGCTGATCTTGCAAGGCGTTCAATACCCCAGCCTCTGCCTAAATCAATGGCTTCTCCGAGTCTAGTATGGCACCGCTGAAATCAATGGGAACAGGATGGGGCCTTCCTCACGTTTCATCGGAAACTGTCCAGGGCCAGCTGGGACAGCCAGCCCGGCGCGTCGGAGGCCTTGGC
>NW_008824900.1:4186423-4190045 GCF_000699105.1 Pygoscelis adeliae | reverse complement strand
CCTGGGTGTGGTCTCCTCCTGATGAGATCCACCTGGAAAAGGGGGGGCAAGGACACCTTTGCTAGCTGGCTGCCAGCCTGCTGAAGAGGAGCAGGGGAGGGAGGTTACAGGCCACAGTTAAGTGAGGCAGTGGTGGAGAGGTCTGAAAGTGGGTGGTGCAGGGTGACGGGAGCAGGGGAAACCTCAGGAGCGATAAAACAGGGCAGGCCGAGGCCCATCTCAAGTGTCTGTACACAAACACACGAAGCATCATTGGAGTAACTGAGATGTGGTGGGCCAGCTTGTGTGGCTGAAGTGCTGCTATGGAAAATCCGGCAGGGAAGGTGGGCAGGAGGAGGAGATGTGAAGGAGCAGCCTGAATGTACATGGAGCTGAGAAGTGCTCCAGGCTGGTGGAGAGCCTGTGGAGCAAGGCCAGAGGAGAGGCCTGATGGGTGTGGGGTTTGTTAGTCCGGTTCCCAAACAATTCAGTACTTGTGTTTCTAGAGTCACAGGTAAAAGGAATCCTTCAGGTTTTGTGCCAGGTAATTGGTAATATAGCGTTAGAAATGCATTAAGAACACTGGGCATTTGTTCTGGAAAAATAAAACTGTTTATGAATGTTTTGTTTTACTGATCTCTTATTTTTTCCCAGTGTAATCAATGGTGAATATATTTAGAGGTGTTTTTCCAGCAGTATCTTGCAGGCTGTACCGATTAGATACAGCAATTCATTTAGAAAGTCCCTTGCTCTTTGTAGAGGCTAGATAAAGCACTGAAGGTTTTTTGTGTATTTACCATGATACTATTTGTCTCATACCCTTTTTTGTGTTAATTTGAAGCATTTATTCATATTCATTCTCCAGCTTGCTGTCTGCTGTTGCAGTCTGAGCTCAGCAGATGACTCTAACCTCCGCTTTAAGGGTATTAAGAATCCTGCGCTAACTTTAAACCACGCTGGTGTTTCTGTGGCTGCAGTATAAATGGATGTGCGATAGATAGATATCTCTGTTCCTGTTCAGTGCGGTGCTAAAAAGTCTTGGATACTATTAGACCAAAGCTGTAAAGGGCAGGACGCTTGGTTCATGCTGAGCCAGAACTATATCTTTCAGGTGCATTTGGAGATTTTAGTACAGAATGGCTGAAGTTAGGCCTAAGTAGTTTCCTGAATGAGAGCACAACGGTTCCGAAGCAATTGACAAGGCGGTTCCTTTGAAAGGACGACCAAGTGGGTGAACGAGGAAAAAATTCATGCAATGGCCACTGAAATGCCATACTGTTTTGCTGATCTTTGGCAGTATTCATGAAAGTGTGGGGGGACGAATGAGCAAACCATTTGGAGAATCTTAAGAGAAAGATTGTATCCCTTGCTGTATTGATTTCCCTTTTAATGATAGAAGTCTCCTAAGTATCTTGATTCTTAGATTTTATGTATTTTGGTCTCCTTCCTTAATTAAATGTTGAAGGAAATTGATGAGAAGCAACTTACTGTTTTATTCTGGGTCAAGTGCTGTTTCAATCAGGTTGATCCAAAACAGATTTGTTTTGTGTTTTATTGTTTTCTAGCTGTCCAACAAACTAGAATATTGCTGATTCACTAGCTTTTCTTTTCACCTCTGCGCCAGGAATATTTACATATGTAAGTCTTTTTTAAAAAAATTCCTTGAAACTTAGATATTTTTGCCCTTACTATGAAAATATTTTGGGGGAAAAAAAAATCTGAATTTAGATATATTGTTACCTTCTGCTAATTCTGAAAACATTAACAGGTGAAAATAAGCTTGCTTTTGTAACATTAGTTATTGTGATACTTAAGTATAGAGAGACCTCCCCACAGTTATATTTTTTCAGAGTTTTGTGCTATTACTGGAACTAAATTATTCATATAAAAAGGATGATTGATCAAACACAAGCTACTATAATGTGAGGGCTAGAACAAGGTCAAACTTATTTTACAGGTATATGAAAACTAATAAAATCAGTAAATTGCACATGCAGACAGTTATTTCCACTCATGAATATCATTGTTTTCATTGTTATATTTTATAGCCAGTTTTCCAGTTCTGACTTTCTCATAGACTGCAGCGTGCATTTATTCATCCTGGCCTGTAAGCACTTTACAGAATATTTATTAATGGTAATATTAAACCCAGGTCCTCAGTTATACACTCCTATATCACTCAAGATTGGTATAAACCTCTTGCAATATCTTGACATGTCAAGTAAAGATTATACTGGTTCAGTGATCTCTCTCCCAAGTACAAGCAATCTGTTCTCAGCTACATAATTCACAAAAAATTTAGAGCCAACAGAATAATAATCATGAGTCGTTTATGTGGTGAATTTCCCAATCAGCTGTGGTATAAATAACTTATGTATGAATTTCAACATAGCATGCATTACCATTCCTAAACAGTGATTACATCTTGTTGGAGAATCTGGGGACTCCAAATGTGTAATAAAGCAAGTACAATTTAGGACAGGTCAGACAGAAGCTTTATTAACGATGATCATCGTGAGAGAACGGTCGGACAGCATCTCCCCCCTGCTGCCCTGTTCTCTGCCAAGTGATTGCAAACCCAACCTATATCCTGTGTCAGAGAAAGAAGAAAGAGGCGAGGAAAACCAATAATTTCAATGCTAACAAAGCCAGGTATCCACCCCTGGGGGGGATGGACTCCTTAAGTAGCTTGCTAACTGCCACCATTCTAAGGAATCAAACAGTAAATAACATGACAATGTGGAGAGAGGGCTCTTGGTGGAGCCCGGCGTGGCACACCCAGTATTATCTTGGCTCAGAAGTGAGGAGTTGGAAACAATCACAGACTGTTAGCTTTTAGGCGAAGGGAATCTTCCTTTAGTAAAGATAACTTTTTTTTTCCTGCTGCATGTGTGATAGGGATTGACTGTGGTGGTAAAATTATTATTTATGATTGAGAGGTCTGGCTAAGAAGTGCTGCAATAAGTGGATTGAAATGATGTCACGCAACTTTCCTGACCAATGGCACAGACAACGCTGCTTGAGGAATTAAGATGAAGAATTTAATCTTTTGCACTATAATTAACAGCAAAGAACAGCAAATACGAAAATGCGTGTCATGAGTTTTGTATCAGGTTAGATGGCAATGCAGACTGCTTCCTGATGCTCGGTTTAGTAGGGACACTGTCTGTTCTGGCCTCATTATGCTTTCAGATCCTGCTTGGCACGTGCTAGAAAAATACAATTGTGCACAGTTATAAAGAGAATACATGCACTTATAGGGGATATTTGCTAATGCATCAAAGAAACCCACGTCAATTTGTTAATCAGAGCAGGGACATTACAGGTCCCAAATCTGGAGCGAAAACATTTTGTGATTGGGGGTGGGAGTAACATTCTTGTCCTCTTATCTTTGTCATTGTCACAAGCAGATTCGATTACCTGAATTCTCTTAATGCTAATTATCTGCTTGTATCTGACCCCTCCCGTTAGTTCATCCTTGAAACAGGGGGCCAATGCAATGTATCATTACTCCTTATCTCAGCTTACTGCTGTGACCTTTGCAACAAATTGTTAATCAATTGCTTGCAGTTGCACATCAGTAGCATTCTTCAGATATGTAGAAGTTCTTCCCCATCCGTCTGGGATTTCTTCCTATTGTCTA
>NW_008824900.1:4170376-4186390 GCF_000699105.1 Pygoscelis adeliae | reverse complement strand
AGATCAGTTGTGGGCTGTGTTCAGCAACCACTGAGAAGCCATCTAGAAGCAACCGCGAAGTGATTAATTTAGTTTTATTGCAGTAATGCTCTATGATTTTTCTCCAACTATTTCTATGCCCAGAGTTCCTATCTATTGTCTTTACACTGTTGTTTGGGCAATCTTCTAGAAGTAGGAGATGTGTTTCCTTGGTTGGCTTCAATTGAACACCCAGATTGGTTTTGAACATGCACTGATTTGGTATCTAACAGCTGGACCGAAGTTTAGCAATTTGCATACAGAGAAGATGAACAGGTGTGCTGAAGCTTGTTATTCAATATGAATTTAAGAGGGTTGTGTCTTCTGTACTTGGATATTTATTCCTTGATTTTTAGCCTGTTATACTACTGTGGCTACAGTATGGGGCTTGAGTTTTTTTCCTGTTGATTGTTTTTTTTTCTTTTAATCTTCAAAAATCTTAAGAAAATTTTTATTGCCAGTTTCAAACTGTTGCAAACTGGTCTCTAGTCAGCTGCTGCTACAGCTTAGATTTTACCAGGACTTTCTTTAAAATTGATTGCTGTAACGACTGTGTTGAAGGCTGCTTATTATGTTATGAGATGTGATTGAGAATCTTAGTTACTTGATTTACATTTTTGCCAATATTTTTATCTATCTCCCATTGTTTTAGTCACATAATAGGTCACCTCCATTATTAAAACAATCTAAATTCTTAATTTTACATTTTTAGCTCTGTGTTCCTCATCGTCTTTTTGTTTCACTTATTTTTAGATTTTTTTATCAATGTATAGAGGCCTGCTACAATTTTTTGTTCATACCATTTGGCAATAAGCATAAAAATTAAGTAAATTTGTAAAACAAATTAATTCATAACATGATTATTAAACTAAATGAAGGGTAGCAAATTATGAAGATCTACAAAACTGAATTATGTTCTCTATTATGCATTTCTGAAAAAAATAGGAATGCTTGAGAATTAAAATTTCAGCCTATTCAGTGTTCATTGATTAGTCTAGTGAAGTCTCATGGATATGATTAGTTTATGGCAGTCTCCAGTGTTGGATGTTGGAGAAAGAATTCGCATCCAAAAAAATTAAGGTACAGTAACCAGTCTCATGCTAATTGTGAATGTTATTTTGTGCAACATGTAATAAGATCTAAATTAGCTGTAAAAAGTGAATATAATTGTTTATATTGTCCCAGCTGTGTGTAAGTAACAGCATCCTAAATTGGCTGTATTTGGGCGGCAGTGAGCTTCACACTATGAAGATTAAAACTACAATATTTTACCCCCCTTATACTTGAAATAGCCGTTGGATATTCTGAACACCTCCGTGAGAGAAGCAATAACATGAAAATGATTTTGTTTGTAACGCAGGTACTTTTTCTGAGCCATCTCTCCTCACAACTCCAAAACCCAATTTGGTCTGGTTTGTTTCATTGGGGCTGTTATTCAATAAGGTTCCTGTAGCCATGTTCAATATTTCATGACTGGAGCCCCAGATAAAATATACTTCATCACATAGTTTCACTGCTCACATTTTTTTATGTATTTAAATAGAACTGAACAGGATGTTTTAGAAGAACATACTTCATCTAGAAATGCCAATTTGTCAAAACCGGAATTGTGTGGGAAAGGGCTGATTTGATCCATTTTTTCTGTGGAAAAAGCTCTAAGAAACAGATTTCAACTGCTGAGAGCATCTCATTTCAACATTTTCACCATGCAAGTGGCAGTTTTCTTGGCTTGGAAAAAATATTTAAACTATAATTAAATGAAATAAGAATAAAAGAAATGCATAGATTTTTAAGAGAATGAAATAATGCTAGTAAAGTAAATCAGACTTTAAGTACTTAAGACTTTAATTAGACTTTATGGCTCTGCATCCACAATTTTCAGCACTCCTGTGCTCAGATGCAGCTGGCTCATATTTCTTAATTTTGCCTGACATACCCTTGGCCTAATGCTGCTCCCATTCAAACTGGTAGTAAAATAATGCTACTTTAATTCAAACTGATAGTAAAACTGCTTTGGGGTTAGGAGTGCTGAACACTTGAAAAGCTCATCTTTGCTCCTACGGCAGTATGTGTGACCCAGGAGATGGCTACTGACTCAAGAGCTGCACTGCAATGTGTTATCAATCCTACTTTACAAGAAAACCACAAATAAAACTACTGCTTAAAAGGCAATTTCACTGAGAAGATTTGAATGCATTACAGTATCATTTTCTATGATCTTTTGATGATGCTTGAGACTGTGTGGTTTACTGTCTGATAAATGAATTTTTTTGTGCATCATTACTTATGAGAAGAGTTGGTGTTAAAAAAAAAACAACCAAACAAAAACCCAACCAAAAAAACCCAAAACAGTTACCATCCCATGTTAGAAAGTCCCTTGGAATCATGTAACAAGGGATAAACCCAACAGGATTCAGGAGAAATTACTCTGAAATCAGTAAGTTATTAGGAATTACTTTGATTTTTCATTTGGCAGAGAATGTTCTTTCTGCACATTTAAAAAAACCCAAACACACCTATCCTATGTAATTATTTGGTGGAGTTATATTCGCTCTTTTTATGTGTTATTAAAAACAATCAGATCAACCTGTTGAAAAGTCACTGGTTTTTGTTAAATTGTACAGCATTTAAAGGCTTGAGAATATTCGTAAAATATTATTGGTATAATTTGGTTAAGAGAGAGCTCAGGGAATACAGTATTGTGTTTTTCCAAGCTATGACTGACTGAAATGATTTTCTTTTTGGCCAGTTAAGCATTGACAGAATTGATGTTGTCATGTAAAACACTGCTTTGCCAGTCTTTAATGGTTACTATATGGACCTGTAGAGAAGATGGCTATGGAAGATTATTTGTTCTTGCATGCCATGTTCAACACTTTCCTTAGTCCAGAGTAATTGTAAGAAGGGAAGGGTGACAATGCATCAGTTCCCACATACTGATGAGGTGTACCCACAGGGAGAAAGACCTTGAATTATTGGTAATTCTCTGAAAACATCAGTCCTGAGCTTTTTGGTAGTCAAAACCTAAATACAGTCTTAGAAATTATTACGTAAAGTTGAACCACACAAAAACTCACATTCTGTCTCTTTATGAATCACACATTCACACATATGTATGTTCACATGTGAAATACAGCACATTATTCTGCTTCTCATCATCTCACAAAACAGAAGTAGAAAAGAGGGGAGGGATATCTGGGATGAGTGGCTTCCATACGTGGGTAAAATAAAGGTATTCTGAATAGAATAACTGGGCTTTGAAAAGATTATGTGTATGTTTTTAAATTATAGTTGCCTCTAAAACCAAGAATGGTGACTTGAACTGGAGAACAAGAAAGCACAAGGTTTAAAGTAAAACAAAGAAAGTATTTGTTCATGTAAAGCAAAGTATAAATTATGGAACCACTTACAAAGACATATATATGGATTCACAGTGGATTAGACAAATTCATAGGGGGGTTAAATGCATTGGGGGCTGTTGAATGAGAGGTTTAGAAGCAAGGTCTGGGTAGAAAGCCCTAAGCCTATAGAAAACAGGAAAGTAACTGTTCTGGGCTTGTGAGAGGACAGAAACAAATAATTTGGATTATGGGGAAAACCTTAAGATTGTATTGGGGATAGCAGTCATATGTGTGTGCACACTTATACACAATATTAGACTACATGATAGGATTTTCTATTTTTTGTGAGCATGTGTACAGAAAGAGCTCTGTCTTTAGATAGGTATAGCTGGGGGCATATACACATATTGAGTATCTCTGCTTTGTAGTCACGTGTTTCTGGGTGTTATTTTCCAGAGGCTACAGACAGTTTTATACTTGTCAGTTATCGTCACTGTAAAACTATGAGGTCTCTCTGCTGTGTATTCAGTGGAAGATTTTCTTTCATTTCATTTGGGCTGTCATCTGTTAGAACTTGGCTTTGAAACTTATTTGCTTTGGAGGATAGGATTGTACTGTTTAACTACTTGCTCAGATGGGAAGTACAATTTAGAAATAACATCTGTGCAGCTGTTGGGACATTCACAGGCACTGCCAGACCTTCTCTGTGGTTACAAGCATGTGAGGATTGCATTCCCTCTGCTGGTTTCCTGTACTCAAATTCAAGAATGGAGATCTTGGATCCTCCCTTTATTAAAGATCCTTTTTTATTTGATTTGAGTTTGACTTGAGCCTTTCAGGGATTAGGACTATTAAAAGGACTGAGCATGCCCATGGGGGAAATACTGTCTTCAACTGCTGTCTGTTAGTAATCCCCGTGTGATGCAAAGCACGGATGTGCGGGTTGCAGAGAGCTGTAGTTCCTGTCTGATGAACGGAGGGGTCACAGTGATACCAGGTTTTGGTGGGGCTTTGATTGTAAAATGTTAACCGCACAGGGGGCGGGAGTGGTTCCACTGCCTCAAAGCAAGTCAAGAAATGTCTATTTAGCTCTAAACACAGGCTGTGGTTTCAGAATTTGTGATTCCTGGTGCTTTCCAAGATGTCTTGTGTTTGGTTTTATATGGCCTGCTGTAATTTATGTCGTAAAAGATTTGCAAGCTCAGAAAGGCTTTCATATGTGCTTAATGTAACAAAATGCAGGAACAAGTTGAGCTTGGAACATTTTATGGACTTAAGAAAAAAAAAAGCTGTTTCACACAAGGTATGATTTTTAAGATGTTTAGGATGTTCTCACTGATCAGCTCAGAGGGAGGGAAAGTGCATGGGGACAGATACCCAGATGAAGACAGAACAAAACTGACATTTTTGGTATTTCAACAAAATTCACCTTTAACTTCTTAGAAATGGGAAGCCTTGCAATTAGGTAAATTAAAACCACATTTAAACTTGAAGGGCTTTTGGCAAGGAAAGGGTCTTTCTATGGCCAGACCTAGAAAAGACTCTAAGGCTTGCAAACCTGTTGGCCTAGACTCTGTTTATGAAGCCGTGGGCCCAGAGGCATACGAAGCACAGGATGCATCTGCACTGCAATTGCAGGTTATTGACCCGTAGAGACTCTACCCTCTTTAACCTGGGAAGGGGAACATGGGACAAAGAATTTAGAAGGGCTTATTATTAGGAGCACAGAATGACACCAACAATGGTATCCCATGAGAGCCTGCGCTGGGAGGTTCATAAGGCACCACACTGCTTAGCCTTGTTGCTTGGGTTTCTGCAATCACACTTGCACCACGGACATACCCACGACTCAGAAAACTCACGTTTAGGTTTGAATGTGAAGAGTCAGGCTTAGTCTGCAGTCTGATCACAAATAAAAAGAAAGCTCATGCTGGAAAAACAAACTCTTAATCTGGTCTTGAATAGCAATTATGATGCATTTAGCATAAAATAGTAGTTACGGGAAAAATAGGTTTTCTTTTCTATTTGCAGCAATGTGGTTCCCTGTGAGATTTAATTAACGGCTCCCATTTATTCTTATTTCTCCCTAGTCTGTGAGTGCTGAGTATAAAAACACATTTAATTTGGCTTCTGGGCAGCAAACAAATTCATTTAATGTTAGTATAGAAGCATCTCTTTCGATTTTTAGAGGGAAAAGAGAGGAGGGACATGGAGGG
This sequence comes from Pygoscelis adeliae, assembly GCF_000699105.1. Taxonomy (NCBI): domain Eukaryota; kingdom Metazoa; phylum Chordata; class Aves; order Sphenisciformes; family Spheniscidae; genus Pygoscelis; species Pygoscelis adeliae. The sequence goes on along the minus strand of NW_008824900.1, from coordinate 4,180,815 downwards.
GAAATGTGATTAGTAGCATTGATATCATAGACATTTTGAATGGCTTTAACAGTCAGAGTGAATTTTTATGAAAAGTGAATTTATACTCCTGCACAACAATTCAAAGAATGGGGAATTATCTCCAGTAGCACATTAGATAAATGGAGCCTGGAAGCTATAACCCACTTAATCTGGACGTAACGCTTTCTCTTTTTGGGGGGGGGTGTGTGTATAGGAGATGCTAGAAACACACCTATGCTCTCTTTTATCTTTTTCAATTAAGATAATAAGCTTTTCTTTGGATAATGTTGTCTTGAGGAATAAATTTCAAGTTAAGCAAATCTTCCTTTTGGATAAGACAGGCTATGCTACACATTTCATAATATTGAAAGGGACAGAGTAGCCAATCTGCAAAGTTCCTGTACAAACGTAGAAAGCAGGGAGTGAGGTGGGTATTGATGGATGGATTGAGCAAGTGAGCTAGAGGGCCGTGTTCCTTAAATTAATGGAAGTTTTGCTACCAACTTTCAGTTAATTCAAGGTCAAGCCTTCAGGCTTTCATTTCTACCAAGCTTAGTTGCAGACCCATTGACATCAAGAACTGAAATCCAGTGCTATAAACTTAACACCTGCTTCTTTTACATGAAAAAGGCTGCTCTTTAAAGGCAGGTTAACTTCTTTTGAGGAGCTGTTGTTCTCAGGAGAGGCTGGAACTGAAAGCAAGAGCCTATTGTTTCATGTAGCAATTGTTTAGTGCCTGTACTTGGTTCATAGAGTCTAGAAAGAAGATCAGTATAAAAAAGTTTTGCTCCTGTCTCATGATACTCAAGCTAGTAAAAGAGAAAATAAAAAGAATAAAAGAAATGGAAGCATAATTTAGGTGAAAAAATTGCTCAGGACCCATTGCAAAGGGTGTCAGTAAGCAACAGTGAATCCTGAGGATTTCATAACACCAAAGGCAGAAAGAGCAGTACCACTTCAGTTACCTGATGACTGTACACAACATGACACTTTGAATCCTGCTCAGTCCTGTCTAACATCATCTGCTCTCATCCCTGTAGATCAGCCAATATGAAAGCACAGGTATCTCTGCTTTTGATGACATGACTAATTTATTTATTAAAAAAGATTTAGAGTGGGGAATAGGGATTTATATTTTGGCTGCTGTAGTTGCATCATTCGTCAACCCTTTCCTTGCCTTTGGCAATGGACATATTCTCCTCTGGCACAGTACTAATTTTAGTTCATTTAGGCTCTCTTAGTTTAATTTTTTTTCGTATTTGTTACAGCTTAAAGACACGTGACTGGCAATTTACGTATGCCGTAAGCTTGGGCTGTTTATTCCCTCTGCTCTCTGCTTCCTTTTTAAAAATCTTTTTGAGTATGCTTTTTTTTATAGTTTTGAAACCAAATGGTATTAGCAGGAGTGGCTGGCTGAACTGAGTAGCTGAAGGCCATTTGGCCTTTGGGCAGATCTTTTTGCCCTGTAATGCCATGCAGTTTCCACCACTGAGTCTTCTCACCAAGTGTCCTCTGTGGTCTGTCTTTCAGCCCTGGGGAAATGCACAATAGCAGCATACTTGTTCACCAGGTGTTCCTCTTTCTGGTCTTAAGAATAGTTTATAATATTTGACTCCTATATCACCAATATGTAATTTTTCCAGTGTCTTGGGTCTTGCGTGGACTTTTGTGATAGTGGGGGTAATGCTGAGTACAAAATAAATTATTTGGGGTATTTTTCAGGCACAATTTTTGAATAAGTGAGGCATGAAACAGGAGAGGATTTGACCTGCACCCTGTGAGGTGAAAGACAATGGCTGCTACTTTTGACTCCTGAGTGGATATGTAGCTTCACAAATAAATTGTTTAAACAAAACAACATTCTGGGTCCCCTAGTGTACCAGTGTGCTCATTTGTTACATGAAAAAAAGCAAGAAAAAAAAAATTAGAGTGAGAATAAACAGCATTTTGCACACACTTATCTGTAGTATTCATGAGGCACCTTGCCTTGGGAAGCAGTTTGGATAGAAGACTGCTGATGTGCTATATTCACTGTGCTCTATCAACTGCATTTAGAGAGGATTATTCAGGATCAGAGAAGTTATCTTTTTATTCCCTGACATAGTTCTCACTTTTATTCTCAATTGGTTGAGATATCTGACCTGGTACAAGTTGTTTTTTTTTTTTCCAAGAGAAAAAATGTGGAGTTGATATGATTTGCATTGGCTTTCAGATTAATTTGGCTTATTACTGGAAAACGCCTCATACAAAATCAAAGAAACAGATACTACTTGCTGAATTTCTCTACTGCTTGCATACCTTCAAGCACTTACCGTAGACTTGCTATAGGGGCTGCTGTTGACCATCTTCCTGTTTTTAATGTCACGGTCCTTTGGCAATACATAGATCTTAGTGAAACAAGATGCTGGATTTGTCTGCAAGCTGTATGCATTTTTTTCCATAGTCTGCTGTGCATTTTAGGCAGGCTGTGAGCTAATGATAAGATTGTTAAGGTGAATTCCCAGATCACCATGTTTTCTGCCAGAGATGAAAGACCATGTAAATATGATTTTCTGTCTCCTTTCTCCGATGTAATTTCCCTGTTTTATCTTTTTCCTCTGTGCTCTGCTGGCAGTATGGAATCAAAATATCTCTGTGTACCTACATAGCCTTGTTCATAGTGTTATCAGAGTGCAATTATTAATTAATTGTCACTATTTTTCCCAAAATATCAATTTATAGTTAAAACTTTGCTTCAATTTGCACTTGTTTATATTTGCGCAAAGTACTTAAGAATGTTATAACAAAATTAGCTTCCAAAATTGCTAAGTAATACCTCTTCCAGCAGAAAAATATCTGGTTTAGAGGGACTAAGTCAGATGTTTTGGAATGTGCTATATCCTATACCCAGCAAGGTCGTCCAAACTTACCTTAAAAGTAAAAAAGGGAGAAGTACCGAGAGCTCTATTTCGAGCTGGGTCTTCCAAGACTGCCAAGGCTCCTGTTCTCCAACTAGAAACCTAGAAGCTTAGGACAGAAACAATTTTATGCTGAATGTCTGCAGTCTCATGCTAGAACTGCTCTGTGGGATCTAGTGTCATCAGGGAATTTCTGATCATAATTTCTGATCATCTGCCCAATAAACCCTAGTGGTGTCAGGTTCATCCTCAGGAATCTTACCACTTTGGAGAATACAAGTGCCTAGAACGTGAAGTATAATGTACTATTTCTATTGCCAACAAAGTGGACTGAATTTAAATTTCCTTGTTGAATGGGAATGTTTAGTTGGAGTTCACAGATGCAGAAAGAAAGAAAATGTTTGTCCATACACTGATTTTAAGGAACAATAAAATTCTTTGACATTCAATTGTAAATCTATTTTTTTGCAAAATCTGCAACACACATCCAAAGGCCATTTGGAAATTTGAATCTAATTAAAGTTATTCTCTAAACTTTTTTGTGGGGGTCAAGCTGTGGAAAGAACAGTTTAACCCTTCTTGATCCATACGCTGTCAACCAAGTTAATGATTTTCCTATTATTTTGGTAAGTAGTCAGAATATGTGTGACATATATAGAACTATGGTGTTCCTTCACGGTAGGTCCTAAGGCACTGAAAGAGCTGATGACATTTTACAAAATGTGGTTATGTAAAGCATAGCTGGAGGCAAGACTGTGAAGCTGAATCTTTACTGTTTCCAAGGCAGAAAAAAAGTTCTAATGTGTTTAGCCTCAATTGTCATCGAAACTAGCCTAGGCTTATTAGTTACATTTAACAGGACTCTTCAGTTCAGCTACAACTAAAGGTATTTCTTAATTAGTCGAACAAGAAGTCAAAATTATTCTTAGTATTTAAAGTTGGTTATACTCATTCATAGCTTATTCAACTAACTAGAATCCCCAGACAACATCTTATTTTTATCTAAAAAAATAATGTTCTACATCCCATCACTGATTTAATATTTATTTTAAAGTGAACTGTTGTGGAATCTAAATTTGGAAAGGAACTCTGAACAGGGACAATTTTTGCATAGCTTACAAATGAATTGCTCATGAATCATTCCATGACAGATTTAGATGAGTAATGTATTTTTGTAATGAGCAATACATACATCTTTGTCAATCTTCAGGTTTAATTGGGAATACACTCAACTCTAGTGCCACGTGTAATACAGTTTTGGGGTCCTGTGTGATTGAAATGGGAATTACAGATGTCAGTGACATTACACTGATGATTAACACTGAGTTGGAAAAGTGGCATGTGTAAGCGAGGAAGGAAAGTATCTCCTTGCAATGATGCCTATCTAAAGGTGTACTAAATTTCTGCAACTTGAATCATTCCTGTTTAAATTTGGAAAAGTAATTACAACAGTTAGTTGAACTTGATCAGTAAAGGATAGAAATAGATTTTCTTTTTATTGGTCTTATTGGTAACTTTTTAAAAGTTTTCTGTTCCTAATGTTTCTGTTGGTAACTTTGTTAGCTATGATCAAGCAATTCCCATGAGTGTAGTAAGGTTGAAAGTGCGTTTACTTGCTCAAGAATTAGGACTTGGAACATGCTGTTTGAGGATAGATTATCAAAAGCTGAACAAATAGCTTGTTTTAGACAACCACTCTCTTCTCCATCCCACTCCATAATACATCAAAAACCGAACTCTAATTTCATCTAGTCTCGTGAAATCATGCTTTCTCAAATTAAATTTTGCAGTTCTTCACTTGTTATCCCCCTTTGAGGTTTGTTTACGCAGGATTGCATGTGTTGTGGCTCAATCCATGACTGTTGAAGAACTTCATTTCCTGTTTAAGCCTAGTGACCTGTGGCCTGACAGAAAAGGATAGCTCCTCCAGAAAGCCCTAGAGTGGGCACCTGGGAGGTAAAGGCTGCTCTGCCAGCGTTTGGCTGGGGGCGGGGGGGGAAGGGGCTTGTTTGAAACAATCCAATGGGAAGGCCTGGAGTAGTTTTGCCAGGAAACAAAATTCATATTCTGACACCTGTTGCTAGCAAGGTGTCAGAATTCATATTCAAAATTTATGTTTTGAATTCATATTCAAAATTTGCCAGTCACCGTACAAATTCATATTCTGACACCTGTGACTAGCAAGATGGTCAATTCCCAACCAGTAAAGAGTGGTGGGCCAGGGGAATGGTTAACTGGATCATTAGTAAAGAGGCAAGGCTACTGCAAGCTTGCTACAGGTTTATTTGGACTGAGGAGACAAAAAAATTCACACAGATACAGTAGTAATAGGTCATTTTTGCAGTACTAAAACCCCTACATTGACTAAGAAATCAGCAGAGGGAAACAGTTGCACGCAATGCAGAACCCTCACTTTGTATGGCTGTTAGTAGGCTGCTGTGTGTTTTGTGTAAATGTGTCAAAGCAATGCTTTGATTATGCTGCCTGGACCTGTGCTTTATAAAACCGCATTTGGATCATACCATTCTGTTCTCTCTTCTCTAGAGGATTCAGAATTAGGCGAACTCAAATGTAAACCAAAATTCTGTTCCCATCTGCAGCTAAGTAACTCTTGAAAAGGCTAAAGGAGGCAGTAGAGCAACTGTGCAAACCACAAGGGTCTTCTTCCAGCGAAGTGCAGGCAGTTTTTGATAGGCTTACTCGTGCTTTAAAATGTGGTTTAGATTTTACTATTAGACCTGTGTCAAAAAGCTCTAAAAACTACATATTCATTGAAATTTTTATTCACCAGAAGTGTCTGAAGTTAGTTCCCAATTCTGCCAAAGAATCCCTACAGCTTTGCGTGTATCCAGAAACATTCTAACACAAGAAGTGTAATATTGCTTACCAGTGGCAGTTGCCAGAGGAGGAAGCTGTGTTTCTTTGCAGCTTGAGCTCGATATCCATGGTCCCTAGGTGTGGTTGTTGGTCACGCCCATCCTCTTTGGGTGGGACAAGTGCTGGAGGATGGAAGTGTATGCAATGCCTGTTTGACTGATGGTTCTAACATGAGCATGACCAGGAATGGGGTTCATGGCTCTTCAGAGACACGAGTATGCTAATTTGGTGGATGAGTCTAGCATGTTTCTTGCCCTTATGGGAATTAAAGAATAAAACATGAAAGAGCACTGGCAAAGTTAGCTCTAGGAAGGAGATTCCAATAAATGTTAATGATATTTGATGGTGTGAATTGTCCTATCTCCTTTTAATGGCTGGCCTGCTGGTTTTTGTTTGTTTACTTTTTAAGGAAAGATTCTCAATGGCAGGCTTCAGGAAGCCTGGGATTAGGTTTTATTCCCTTGCTTTGACATGTAATAAAGTCGATTTATATTGACCATACAGTTTGCAGTGTCTGTGTACCTCAAGTTGTGCAAATACTGTGTAAAAGCTACAGTAGATTCATGCTTGGAAATTCTTATAACTGTTAATGGGTGAGTAAGACAGCAAAGAAGAAAATTATGAGCCAAACAAATGGATTATGACAGGCAGTCTTTGTGTAAATTACTGTACATAACTGCACAGTATTTCCTGCAAATTGTGCTCTACAAGTTGAAGATTTAATTAATGAAGTACTGTAACAGATTAGCATTTGAGTGGTGTTACCTATTAGTAATCCCCAATGCCAGCTATGATAGTTTTATTACCTTGCCTGTTCTTGGACGTTTATTTATGGGAGCTCTGGTCACAGACTAGTGGAGTTATTTTTTTTGATGCTTCAGTCCAAGGTTATGTGTTGTTATTGGCCAGGCTTGCTGTGAAGTAACAACTTTTCTTACCTAGGTCATTCTAGTACTTGGAGATTTCTAGACTTGAAATAACATTTGCACATACACATACGTATGACACTTCATTTCCAACAGAAACACTCTGGAAAACCGAACTGGGAAATGGTAGCCTATGAAGCGTTACATAAGCACAAGCATGTTTCATATGGGTACAGCAACCTTGTATTGATCTGGATGAAGAAGCCAGAGATACAGATTAATGACACAGTGTATGGGAAGCTTTCTTCATATGTGTCTGCTTGCAGCCATGAACTGGTTCATGCAGCAGAAGAATATGATTTTCTAAAGGGGGTATGTGTATTTGGATACATTAATGTATGTGAATATAATCTTTGGCTAAGTTTAGCTTTAGGTCAAACCTACTATAGATTTCATAAATATGAGAGCCAATGAGGGTCCCAAAGTTGCCCATTCCACCTAAGTACTACCTACTTTTCCTGGAGCAATCAAGGACCCTAGTCCCAGGAATTCTCATCCTAAAAATAGTGAAGTCTTCTAAAAGTGAAGTCTTGATCACCTGAATTCATGCCCTTAAATTCACTGTAATTCCAAGACTCATGAAATGGAGCACTCTGCTGCAGTGTGAGTTTGGTGCTGGATCTCTTAAACGTGACACAAACCAGTGGGGTATGATAGCAGTACTGCAGCTGAGCAAAGATTGATTCTAAGAGGATTTAGCGATTTATTGCATCAGGTATAACAGCATGGTACAACGTAGCATGCTATGATTAGATTTAAGCAACATAATTCAATGTGATGCCTGAAATGTCAAGAGGGGAAGGCATCCATTTTTCTGGTCAGCAAATATTAATTCCCCTACCTGATGTCTGGCATAATTTTTTCAAAGAATCAGAACAGCAGGGGAAAATTTACAAGGAGAGATATGTAGTTTTTCTGAACAAGCAACATCATGAACAGAATTATTTATAATAGATGGATAGCAATCTAAGTTTATATCTAGATGTTTTAGCTGTAACTAGCAGTTAGATGGAATCATTCAAGACCAAATCATCCTTAATCCCAGTTCAGAGCTTCTGTTCTTACAGCCCATCTGTTGACGTGACAAATTTGTCAAATTTCAGAAGGCTGTTGCTCTGTAATTTTACTGTACCCCAAAGTGGTGCTGCATAAACAAATCAAAGTGAAAACTGATGAACTTTGGCCTTGGGATAAAATATTTTGCCCATCTTCAGAACAAATTTTTATTCTCAATTATATCATGTTGCCTCTGATATATTTATTTTTGTCTCTGGAAAGGAAGACTCACAAATTTACTAAACTTTTTCCTCACCAGATCTTTTTGTTCCAAACCATTTCCATGAGACTTCACCAGCCTATAACTCTAATCCTAAAAGGTGAGAGACACCTGATTCAACTCCGAAAAAATCAAGGAATTCCTCAGGTAAGAGATTATGCATGCTAAGCCAGTTAAACAAGACAGCATTGTATTTAATTTGTTCGGTTTTATTGACGTTTTTGACGTGCCAGAGGTTCTGGTACCAGGACAAATGCCAGCAGAAGTACAAGGAATCTTTGTGTAGTAGATAAGTGTTGTGATAGGTATTGGGCTAGGGTGGTCTGTGCACCCATACCTGTCTGTGCAAGACAGCATCAGCATGGGTTTTGCAGCACCAGGTTGAAGTGGAAGCACGGTGTATGTATATATCAGCTCTTGCACTTTGTGGAGCTCTTCTCTGCAGTGCTGCTGGTGGAAACATTAAGATAGAGCTGTAGATGCATCTGCATCTTAATAGCATCTCTGCATTTCTACATGCATCCTTCTGTAGCCCTTGGCACAATATCAAAGCCACCAATGGCTAAACATTTAAGCAACTTCATGCTGAAATCTCTTTGTTTCCAGCCTACAATAGTCATACTTGCAGAAGGACTATGGTAGGCTTTGGCTTTCAGTGTCAGGGCTAGAATTTCCCTCCCTGCAGAGATGAATGCATATCTTGTGTCCTTAAATTCAATCTGGGGTTAAAGAATGATCCAGGTTCAGCTAACAACCCCTCACTCATACTAATGAGCTTTGTCCCAGCTTCCTGGCTGTAACTTCCTTCCACATAGGAGTTCTGGGGAAGCACCTCTTAGGCCTTCCCACCTTCTTGAGGCACCAGAAAGCTTCCACCACAAGGAAATGTGTAAAGGCTAATGCAAAACTTCTCTTTTTAATGAGAATGTGTGGGAAGAACTCGTGCAGCATGGCAAAAATGAAGCTTATTAGCCAAAGACCCAAAATAATCTCTTTAATGATGATTATTTTCTTAATGTTCTGCCTAGAGCAACTTCTGACTTTTTTTTTGTCTCTCTCTCGCCCCCCGCCAAATAAGGTCTAAGAGGAGTAAGATCCCTTTAAGAAATATTGGTATCAAAATAAGTTGTTTATGTTTTGTGGCTGAATAAAATACTGCATTATCCTTAAACTTATGGAGCTATCAATACCCTAGAAGGTATTCTAGGAATTATCAGTTTAAGCCCTTCTAGGATTTCTCCAGGAAGGAGTGTCAGTCACAAAGAGGCCAAATTGGCTAGGGAAGTTGATGTGATGTAGCTGCAAATCTCCGAAGGGTTATTCTGATGGGTCTGATGAGATCCATCTCAATTTTGTTCTTTGCCATTGTGGTTGTTCTGCCATCCTGTGAGTGTGTGCAAAGAAGTCTTTAATGAGGAAGAAAGCCTAATCGTTGGGATAACAGTCGTGTTTTAGTCTTCTTTTTTAAGGCCACCAGAATTTAATATGCAAGTAAGATATAATAAATAATGAGTGGTCAGTCATTCAGAACTGATTTTATCAGCTAGCCACTGCAGTTTATTTGTTCTACTGAGGAAATATTTCTCCATGGAGAGAGAAAAAGACTGCTTCTGAAAAGAAGTAATGAGATGGTACGTGGCCATTAATGCATGGAAGTGTCCATCATGCCCAGTGCCACCTGCATGCATTTTCTGGGATCTGTCTTGATAAATTGAGCTTGTGAAAATTCTCTGCACCATTTCAAAAGTAAATTACTATATGTAGGTTACTTGTCCATGCCACTGAAATTGTATTACCAGTAATGGAGTAGTGTGTCAGGGTGCATCATACATAAATGATTTTTAGAGTGAGCAACCTTCATCTAGAGTGTGTGGAGTACCAGAGTATGTGGGGAATATCTGAACGGGTTGTTCTATGGTCATAGAAGATCCCGTGTTTGGGGACAGAACTCAGGGAAAGAAGTTCATCAGGTGTGTTACTGGGTGTCTGCTACTTTGCATGTAAGAGATGTGAACGTGCTCTCTGTTTTGAAGATCTTGCCTAGACACTCCCCTATCACCCAGCTCTAGGTCTGTGGTTCAGATTTAGCACTGGTCCCTTAAAATGTGCAGTTCTACTCAAGTACAGTTTGACTTACTTGTCTTGTGCATTGGCTTGTAATCTGAAGGGACTTTAGCTTCGTACTCTAAAAATACTCATAGCCTCAATGTGTGCAGGTTTTCCAGGTACTGTTTTCATTGTCCCTACCTGCTGCCTGGTAGGATACTGAAACAGCAGGTGGCTTATGCTCTAATTCACATCTCTTGGGTTATAATCGTCCTGAGGGTTGAGGTTTCTCTTTAGCATTGCCAGCAAGCAGCTGGGCTTTCTTCTAGCAAAGCTTGATCTTTACATGTTAATGCAACAGCATGACCTTATAACTCCTGCACCACGATTGAATTTGTAGGATATCTTTAGTCTGTT
>NW_008824900.1:4158651-4170327 GCF_000699105.1 Pygoscelis adeliae | reverse complement strand
ATGCAGTTTCTATTTCTATTTTCCTGCTCCCTTAAAAAAAAATCTCTAATTCATAATATTAACAAGAAGGAAACATCCAAGAGCTATTTCTCCGACAACCAGTGAAAAGTAGAAGCAGTGTATGTTAATTGGCTATCGTTTGTTGGAAACAACCTCCAATTAGCTTCTAAAAGTTTGGCTCCAGAGGAGATTTGATGTTTGTGTTTTAGGATGACTACAGCAGCTAAACTTTGTGACAAAATCTCAGTAGCAGTTTAACTTCTGCTATTACCATGATGAGATACAATTTCTAGAGAGGAGAGTGGGGCACAGTATTTGCCACAGACAATTTTTCTGACTCATTAATCACGCTGTTTTGATGGCAAACCAATTTGTCTTGATAGATTTCATGGGTATGAACTAACTATTTACTAAGCCATGCTTATTTGAGTATTTTCTGTTCAGATCATGTGACTGGCTGCCTGGATCAATGGGAAATAATTACTGCTTCTTCATTTAATGGTTGAATAAGGCCATACATATGCAGCAGCTTTTAGCTGGCAAAGTTATATTGTTCAGAGGTGTCATGTTGTGCCATTCTGTCAACAGAATCCTTAAAAAGGACACAATTATAGTAGCAGAAATGGACTTTTATGACTAAATTCTTCCGTTTGTGTGTGGTTCACTGGTACACCAGTATGAAACTGAACTCAGAAAACACAAATACCTGTCAGTATTTCATTGTTATAGGAAATAGTTTTTTTTCTTTTTTCTAAAAACCGTGGCTAAATAATTTTGAATGGATTTATGACTCATTTTTCTTCTGTGAGCATTCTTGTGGCAGCAATATGGTCTCAGCGCAGTGTTAAAATGCCCTTATTGAAAAAAGGAGAAATAAAAAAACCACTTGCAAGAGCAGACTCACGGGAAAGAAGTGAAGAATAATCCTGACTTCTGTTGGGGCGAAAAACCAAAAAAACTTCATAACAAATGCTAAAAAAGTTTTTTTTTCTTTTTTTTTTTTTTTTTTTTAAAAAAAACTCCCCCCCCCCCCCCCCCCATTTTCCCTCCTTCTCATTTCCTTATTCTTGAGCTTCTTTTTCAGGGGCAAATCTAGACCAAGGAAGAAAGAGAAAGGTATTAAGAGAATAAGCCACATGCTTCTAAAATACCTATCTTTTTGTTTTGATAATCTTCTTTGTAATTATGATTGTTTATACATTTTTAGCTGGAAACTGCATCAACTAATTTGGCTTTTTCATCACACTGGCTGATATTGACTGTGCATGTAGTAGCTTGGAGAAGTTTATGCCAGAAGATAATCATTAACTTGTCAATGAGGAATGGCCTAGATGTGTAAACTCAACACACTTTTCAACTCCAGTTTCAAATGATCCGTTGGAATAACATCTCAAAAACTATCAAAACTGTTTGGGCATGCATAAATTCTGATGTATGGATCTTCCATCAATCTGTCTGTGCCTTGCTGAAATGAAGCAATTATAAAAAAAAAAAAAAGGTACTATGTGCACAGATTCTTTTATTTAGGAATTTCTTATTGATTTCGCTAAGACTTTCTGTCATCTGGAAGAAACTTGGGCTCTTCATTTGACAAATATGAACACAGTATTAAAGGAAAAGAAACCACTCCACTAATGTGGGTATGCTTCCAGTCATCTGCCAACACTGAGAAATTGAGCCAATATTAGCACAACAACACTTTTATTTTTCCAGATGCTCTAAAAGCAATTACTGTGAAAACTCTTCTTGGTAATGAGTATCATCCCTGTTTCAGAGATGGAGGAAACAAACTTACAGCAAAATCTAACCATGGGCAGAAAAAAAAAATGTTAAAAATGGGGAGGGGGGGAGGGAAGTGATTATTGGAGATTTTGGTTCCCTAACCAGAACAGTGCTTATTCCTTGATCACATAGTTTGGACCCCCTTGAATAAAGTTAAATAAGTCTTTAATGAATTCTGTAGTAGTGCCAACCTCTGCCCTTGCTTCACTTGCTTAAAAATGAAACTGGTCTTCCACTGTAAACAATTTGGGGACATGTGAAAGACCCGTGTCCTCTTTGCCGGTGTTAAATTAGGGCTTGATTGGAAGAAATACACAGTGTTTCATAGGGAAGAACGCACGTTTCCAAGTCCCACAGAGTTTAGTAAAATGTGTTATCTTTAAATGTTAAGCTGTTAGTGTCTTGATTCCCGCCTTCATCTTCTGCCTTAAATACTTTGATAGGGATGTGGATGTCAGAGTTTTCAATGTGAGCATCTTGGGAGGAGTTCTTCAGGGATGTAGATTCATGTTTGGACTGCTCCTCATTACCAGAGTGATGTTAATTTTCAGGCAGAAGCCTATCCATGGTATTCCTTCTACAAAGCAGAAAGAAACCAATCATCATGACAGACTGTGAATCAACATGGGGAATGTGATAACTTAACTCAGTGCATGAGATAGCGCTATGTTGGTTTCTCCATCTCCATCTTTAGACAGCACTGCTTCAGCTGTGCTACCTGCAATTGTTAGGTAGTACATGTTTTAGGATTTTCTGCTTATGGTTAGGCATATCTCAGATCTCCACATACAGAGAAGTCTGGCATTCATCTAGGACACTGAACTGGAAATATACCTAGTGTGGGCTAATTGCTCATTACTTTTACTTCAGCAAATTTCTTAGTACACCTGTGCTGTACTTCACAGAAGAGATTAGATACCCTGTTATGATAGGTGCTACCCAAACACAGAACAGAAAGACAGGCTATACCCCCAGGAGACTGTAATGTCTGTAGAAATCAAATGAAAACAGGTAGGGAAGGAAGGGCAGGGGAGCAAAGGAGTTAATATTGGTCAGACTGGTAGGGAGTGGTCTTGGCATTAGTTGAACTGTTGTTGTTTTTGTTTGCCTATTAAGCTGCATGATGAGCTGCATGATGTTTATAATGAACAAATGTTTTGGAAAAGAAAGATCATTAATGCTATCTGGCCTTTGTTTTTCCTTATCTCTGTGGAAATGTTTTCAAAAATATTTTTAATAAGCAGCACAACCCATTGGAGCAGATTGCTGCAGATGGTTTTGCTTAACAAGCTGCATCTGTCTAAAGATTATGAGTACTATTAGGTTGCCCTTTATTCAGCTGATCTTTTGAGATGGGAGCCCATGTATGATAATATTGAGATAAGCTGATATTAATAACAGTTATTATTAACATAAACAGTAAGAATTGTATTAATGTATTAGAAAGGAAGAACAATTTTTTTTTTATTAGCTTACAAGAGGCAATGATATTAGCCAAGGTCCACTGAAGCCAACGCATTAGGTCAAATCTTGGTGCCTTGCCCCAGGATCTGTCTGTCTAAACATACAAAGTGGCCTCAGAGCTAACGTCAGTCCACCACTGTGGATGGTTCCCGAGAATGGCCAGCACCCAGTGCTTGTTTGAAGAACAGAGCACGTCCAGCGTGTTCCTTTCCCTGCTTCCAGCAGAGAGCTGCTGAGGAAATTCCTGAGCTACTTTGCATTGTGCCTGGAACTTAATGTTTAATAGTGGTCTGCTCTGTTGGAGGTATTTAGTCCCTTTTCTGCCTTGGTTGTACATTTGTTCTCTACATCGCTCTGAGTTTCACAATGTAGTTATGCTATATAGTTGTAATAGAGTTATTATTTCTGTCAATATAGCACAGTGTTTTTATAGTTTTTTTAGTGAGCAAAACCCCAAAAATCAGAAGGTATAAAAGAATTTTTTTTTTCCCCTTAATAAATTTCTTTCTAGAGTTTAGTAAAACTCTAAGTAGGACTCTGGAATTCAAATGTAAATTACAGAGGTTTGTTCTTAGTTCAACATAATTATTTTTAACGTTGCTTGCCTACGCAAGGTTGTGTTTCATATATAGTCAAATACAGGTTAAAGGTTCAATGATATCCACTAAAGGCTGAACATAATAGAAAATCTTTTAACATTTAACAGGGAGGGAAATTCACTATTGAACTGATTCATTTAAGGATAAGAGTGGATTTTATCACATGCTGCATGTGAATTAGGACTACAAGGTGACAAAAAGGAAAGTTGTAAGGTTGATGCATAAATTCGTGGTTGAAGTTTTACAGCCTGTTCCTTGTAAGAGGTCAGAGTAGATTCTGATATTAGTCACTTCTGGCTTTAAAATTAGTGATTTTAAGTATGCATCAGAGTGGTAAACTTTTGAAAATTTAGTCTCAAAAGTGGATGCTTGTTGAGGGCTTTTGAAAATCTGTATGCCCTCTAGCATTACTCCCTTGGGAAGATATATTTTAAAAAATATCTTTAGCCTGTTGACTTATTTTAAAAGCAGAGAGACATAGAAAGGGTCAAGAGAAATAGAAGAAATAGTCCCTTAACTAGGTTAGGAGGCATATTTATATAATAAAGGTGAAAGTGAAAAGCCTTTCCAGGAAAGTCGAGCTGATAGGCAGACTCCTAAGGGGTCTTAAATACTTGCAGGTTGCTGGTCTACTGGAAACATCTGGTGCCGAGCCAGTTACTGTCACCATAAGCACAAACTAAACAATCACACTTTTGTGAAGATAGCCTTGAGGCCTAATATTTCTGATGTTGCAACAACTTTTCACTGTAGGAGGAAAAAAATATGATTCTGAGGATTTGAGTAATCTGTGTTTTTATTCTACTCACAGACTAAGGGGCGTTACCAGATGTAAAAAACCAGTTATCTTTCAGCGAATTAGAATCCTACATTAAAAGAAATGAATAGTAAATGCTGAGATCTGCTTGGTTATGGGCACATGCATTAAGTAATATAATCACAGCTGTTGGTTGATATTGCTGCGTGCAGTAACAGCCTGTTAAGAAAGACAAAAGACTATTTGAGCAATACATTTCCTTGAGTCATCCTCCCCTGCAGAAATGTTCAGAAGTCTCCTGAACAGAGTCGTCCGTAGGTGTTCCACCAGAGGTGGTGTATGTCTGCGTTTGCCTTCCCTGCTGCTTTCCGGAAAGACCTGAAGTTTCGTTTGAATGCCAAAGGCTTGTTTAATGGTGTCTCAAAAACTTAAGCAGCTAGATAGCAGGTGGTTTTTCCATGATCCCTGTTTTTACCCATTTTCCAAGAATTGTAGCTCCGCTGGAATCATACAATTGGGCTTCTCCTGCTAACCTCTGCATTTGTTTGTTCCCAGCTTTGTTAAGGTCAGAATTTTGGTGAGGGAGGAGCCATTCAAACAGTCCACCCAGTCTCTGGATGTGTTGAATCTCTTCTTAGTATTAGACATGTCCAGTTTTCCTCCAATGAATGATCACTCGCCCTTCACAGGAAACGTGGGGAGTCCAGAATGTGGTAGATAGAGTGTGCCCATATGGCAGCAGCCAGCACACAAGAAGCGGGGGAAATCGAACGGTGAGTCCTCCATTTTAGCTCTCTCTTTTTATGGTTGGATTTTTGATTGTTTGGTTTTTGTTTTAGTGGGGTTTTTTTGGTGGTGGTGTTTTTAATTTTTCAGGATCTTCATACTTTTTTATGTATATTTCATGCTTGCGTACTTTTTACATGTATAATTATGTTATAATGATCACAACCAGGATGAAGGGCTATTAATAACATTTAGCTTCTGTTTAATAATAATAGTGATTAAAAAAAGTCCTGTAGCTTCAAAGGGAAAACATATATTATATTTTTTGTGTGTCTGGCTAGTTTGAACTTTACTCCTGCAGAATGCAGTTAGACAGTCCTGGATCTGAAAGTAGAAAGGTGCACAGATCTGTCATGGATCATTATGGGACCCTGGGCTTCGCCAGTGAGGCACTCTCCATCTCAGTCTCCCCCTCTGCAAAGTACTATTCATTCTTCATTGTAAACAGCTGTGAGATCATCATATGAAAGAAAAATTAGAAAAGCTAAGTATTTGTTTCTGTCTTGCCCATCTTACTTTGAGCTCATGCAAGAGGGAGTATATTGCTTTTGTCAAGATAGACGTATCTGGAGTTGTAGAAGATTACTTGGTGATACTGAAGAGGATTAGTTAATTCCAGTCAGTTAATTTGCTTTAATTTTTCAACAGTAGTCTCAGCTTTGCAAGATGGTTCTGTATATGGATATTTTAAACCAGTGAAAAAAAGAATTTGATATATTGCTATTGTTTCAGTATATATTCCCAAAAAGGATGTGTAGCTGAGCCGATGAGCTCAAAGTAGTGGAGTGCTCCACTACAGCCAGCAAAGTACTGTTTGATAGCAGAGCAATTCTCTCGCAGAAAGGTGGTACAGTACCTTCAGAGTCCATGAAGAGAGGGTGTGACACAGAGTAGTAACAGAAATATGTGATGCTTAGCCTTGCCTGTCTTGTGGAGATAATATTTCCAGGCTAAAGACTTTTAATTCATGGAGTCTTAGGGGGAAATCCTGACCATATTGGAATCGATGTTTTTCAAATTAAAGACTCTTTTTAAACTTTGAAACAAACACCACCCCCATCCCCACCCCCCCCAGTTTTTCAAATTAAATTGTTCACATTTAAAACAGCTGGTGCTGAGGTTTCTTTTCATCATCTGTCTTCAGATTCGGACTGATTCTTCACACAAGGAATGTGTAACACTTTGAAAAGGGTGAGTGCCTTTGCAGATTATACAACCCTAGATGTTTTTTGAAGTGCTGCATAGCCTGTATAATCCTTGGGTAGATTTCAGCAGAGGATGGTGCAGACAGCTCTCTTTTGTGGCATATGAATGTTGCTATTCCGTTGTATTCGGGAAACAGGTAACTGAGGAAGGATCCTTGTCCACTGTATAATTTGCTCTAATCATGTGTTCTCATCTGGAACATTGCAACATCAATCAAATGAAAAATAAAAATCACTTTTCTCCTGAGCAGTGAACAAGTGCCATGAAGATGGATGGATAGATACAGATTTGAATGCCTGACTGACATGGAAATATTTAGGGGGAAGCGTCATGGGTCAGAGGATTGGCAATGCCAGTGGTAGCCTCAATTCAGAAATGAGGAAGACCTGTATTCTGCTTTTAAAAAGGAAAAAATCCATAGTGAGAACAAGTAATGGCTGAATCGTGGAAACCTTCTCCATGGCTGCAGTGTGAACAGCAGCTAAAATCTGTATTTGACTACATGACAGCTACTGTATAAAAGGACCTGTCGAGACAATGACTGCAAGAGGGGGTTGAGTTGTTGTGTTAGGCTGAGCTGGCTGATCGATTAGCAATTAGAGATTTCTATTGATGAGGAGACTGGAAAAAGAAGTACTTGGCTTTGTTGCACTAGCAGCCTGCATGTGAGATGGTACCTTGATCTTCCTGCTCTATCAGCAGAGTGCCAACAGTAGGTATTAATGTGCCAAAGTAATTGGTGAGGTAGGTCAGTGTAGCAGAGGCAGAGTAATTATTGCATCTCAGGATTCCCAGAATACACTTCTATGGTTTGTTGCTCTCCAGAAACATCCAAGATCAAATGATTTAGGTGACCATGTGGAGCAAGAAAATGCTCAAGTGGGCAAGGAGCCAGACTGTTTGTAAGTGAGAAGAGATTAAGGCATTATGCTAATCAGCATCTGATACCAGGCAATGCTACCAGATTTATTCTTTTTTTTTTTTTTTTTTTTTTTTTTTTTTTTGCTTCAGCCCCAAACTCCCTTTTCCTCTTTGTAATGGTAATGTGCAAAACCTCAAAACAGTGCTGAGAACAGTTGACTACTTTTTCTGCCTGGTGAGTATTTATTAGTGTGTGTAAGAGAAACATGTTTGTCATAAACCAGAGGTGTGTAAGAAGACCTTAAACTGGACTTCATAATAAGCAAAGAGAAGGAGCTCATAGCTCATATGTATTTGTGTAAGTGCAACGGTTATATATTGTATACAAAAATGTACATCTTCTAACTGACACGGTATGTAAAATGTGCAACTAAAGAGACATCTATGATGTCAGATACTATTTGGATATTGAAGCATGGTATGATTTGATATTGATACTAAAAATGGCAATGTTTTTTCACTCCTAGTAAGCAAATATAGAATCATAGAATTGTTTAGGTTGGAAAAGACCTTTAAGATTATCAAGTTCAACCGTTAAGCTAACACTGCCAAGTCCACCACTAAACCATGTCCCTAAGCACCTCACTCACACGTCTTTTAAATACCTCCAGGGATGGTGATTCCACCACTTCCCTGGGCAGCTTGTTCCAATGCTTGACAACCCTTTTGGTGAAGAAATTTTTCCTAATATCCAAACTAAACCTCCCCTGGTGCAACGTGAGGCCATTTCCTCTTGTCCTGTTGCTTGTTACTTGGGAGAAGAGACCGACACCCACCTTACTGCATTCAGGTAGTTGTAGAGAGCGATAAGGTCTCCCCTCAGCCTCCTTTTCTCCAGGCTAAACAGCCCCAGTTCCCTCAGCCACTCTTCACAGAACTTGCTCTCTAGACCCTTCACCAGCTTCATTATTTAGGGTGTATCCAGCACTGTGGAAATAACATTTTGAGGAGAACATATTCTGATTTGTCCTAATTCATACATTATTTTGTAAGACTAAGAGAACAGATAAGTCCTATTGAAAAATGTTTGTGCCTGAATGGAACAAGAATAAATCATGTTCATGTAGTTCTAGCTTGACTATTCAGTATCTGACTCACTAGAAAGATTTGCATCAACTTTGATGGGTCTGAACCATAGAGTATATCCTTGAACGGTTCTGAGCTTTTTCATTGCAATTTGATGTCAGTAATTACCAAGTGTATTGCCAAAAATGGACTTTTAATTTTAATATCTCTGTAATGAAAGTCGGGGAAATGTTAATGTATCATAATAATTAATGCTTGGCAGCATTTATCTGAAGACAGGAGTGAAATAGTTTTGATCTACCTCTTTCTAGTGTGTTTCAAATCCTGATTTAGGATCCTGCCGACTATGCTAATTTGTTGCAAATGACTGATTTAGATCGCTTAAAGGATCACCTTCAAAGGTATTAGCAAAAGTGGTTTTAATATGATGTTGTAAAAGCGTGACTTAACAAACTTCCATAGCAAGATTCACTCTATTAAATACTGCATGAGAGAAAGGAAAACTGAGTTAGAATCAAGTTAGAATGATCCACACAGATGGGAGACGAAAAGGGTAAGGAAGATCCTCCTGTTGAGTCACGAGGTTCAGAGTGGACCCCCTCGCTTTCTAAACTCCTGATGGAGCTTAGGTGCGGCTAGGTCCAATCTTAGTCTCAGACTTGGACAATGGTCTATGCCTAGTGGAATTATCTGTACAAAGTTTATAATAATTAATATTTAAATGCTACATGGATTAGTAATGTTTCATTAATATTAATTCGGCATGCTATCAGTCACTTACCAAGGATTGGCTGTGAGTAAGGGATCTCTCTGCCTTGGGCAAGGAAGGATCTGTTAGTCTCAGGTAAGGAATCTCAAACCTTGAGAGGTGTCCCTGCTCAAGGGAAGAGTCACCTGGCGTGCAGTCCAGCTGCAGTTCAGGGAGAGCTCAAATTGGACACATCCAAAGATCTGCTGTTGGTAAAAGGTCTCTCTGCCTCGAGGAGTAGCCTTGAGAGGTCTCCTAGCTCAAGGGGAGATCACCACCATGCAGCCACACTGCCTAGCAGGGAGAGCTCAAGGAAGGCTCACTTAGGCTATCATATTTGTGGAGTAAAGTGGTTGGCTTGTAGTCAAATCACATGTGATGGAAAGGTAGGCATGAGACTCCTTGTACCCACAACTTTCTTCCTTGATAAATGAGTTTTGGAAAAGCCACCTGCTTATTCATGCGTTAATCGCATGATCGGTGTTCCAAGCTCATATGTATCGATGTTCACTGTGTCACTCCTTTGTGGGTTTTCAGAGAACAGATTGAGACTAGAGGAGTTCTTGGCCCGGCTACGGCTCAGGCCTTTGCCTCCTTTGGAGCCTGTACCAAACTACTGCTAGTTTGGTTAAGGGGTCGAGTGCACCCGTCACATAATGTCATCACTTATCCTTTGCTGACAGAGTCCTGTGGTTTCAGAACAGTAAATGTGCATGCTTAGAATTGCACCCAAGACTCTTTGACAAGGAATATGGACTGCTAGTCCATGTGGTCAAGTGCTTTCTTAGTGCTTAGAGAAAATCTCGCCACAACAATCTGGGGATTGTCAATGGTGGGATTTTTGGTTCAAAAGTTTGTGTGAAGCAGATGAGACAATTCTCACAGGTGAATTTTAGAACTTATGTTTGTTGGAGAAGTTATCTTTAAATAGGGATTGTTTGGCTTATCCTCATCAGATTTTTCTTATTATGGACTCTATAAAAGAAAATCTGGTATAGCTTATATAGATTCCAGTATCTAATGTTAGATTTATAATTTCAGAGCCAAGGTTTCTGAAAGACTCTCTAAAACCTAGCTTGGCTTCAGATTTGGAATCTTTTGGTGTTTCATATCCTAAAAATTTAGGGTTTTTTTCCATTAGCAATTATAGGCGCTCTACTGTCCTCTTGGATATAGTTGTCTGTACTTGGTATAAGAACAAGATTTCAGGAACTAAAAGATTATTTCTAGAGTTGCTCCATATTCACCTTGGAGTAACTGAGAAAGAATTTGGTTTGTGAACCTTAAAATTAAGTGAAGAAAAAGGGCTGAGGGTCCAGTCGGAAGCTGCAGATTCCATTCAGAAGCCTGTTCACAACTAATCTATTACCTAGTAATTATTATCACAACATTTTAGCTAATCACAGTTTTAAGAAATTTATCTGCACAATGACCCTATAATTAAAGGAAGTTATTTTCACACAAACCTAGACTTAAATTGAGTCTCCGAGCAGCCAGGGCACTCTTCTTTGGAGGCACCAAAATCTCTAATTGCTACTGCTTTCAAAAGGCTCTTGATCAAAATCACACAGTAAGTCTATACAGGGGTAGATAAGTTCCGGTTCCAACTCCTGAAGTGTCCATATCCATGTGCATCTAGTGAATGGAATATTTCTGAATACAATTTCAATTGCATATACAAATTGAAGTGAAATGGATTCAGCTGCCCCCACTTTCAGATTCCAAAATTTTTAAACTGAATGGTTGGAAAAACCCATGTAAACACATATATTCATCTAGGTCTTAGAAATTGTTTGTAAAATTAAGGTCATTGAATAATCTTATATTGTCTTGTACCTTCAATGATAACTGAAGTTGTGGCAATTCTTAATAATCTCAGGAGTCCGTCTGAATTTGCATTTCTTCTGAGTCTTCTCAGCTCATGGCACCTTTCCATGGAGCTAGCTCACCTAAAAGACTTCTTTTCAAGGTGACCGATGCAAACTTTGCAGTACAGTATTTTGGTCAGCTGATCTTTGTTGTTTGCTTGAATTTTTTTTCCCCTGCTTTTCTCCACCCTATTTCTGTTGTGATTTTTCTGCCCAGTACTTATGGTGTCATTTTCACTACAACCACTTTTTGCTTTCTGGGCATTTCTTTGCAGTGCTCTCCTGTGTCTGTAAATTGATATATCATAAATAAATCAGTCTGTGATGCAAGTATGAATATGAAGCTCGAGGGCAGCCTGGGCTGCAGTGACCACAAAATGGTGGAATTCAAGATCCTTAGGGCACCAAGGAGGGCGCACAGCAAGCTCACTACCTTGGACTTCAGGAGAGCAGACTTTGGCCTCTTCAGGGATCTGCTTGGTAGAGTGCCATGGGACAAAGCCCTGGAGGGAAGAGGGG
>NW_008824900.1:4126231-4156429 GCF_000699105.1 Pygoscelis adeliae | reverse complement strand
ATTCAAGGTCAGGTTGGACGGGGCTTTGAGCAACCTGATCTAGTCGAAGATGTCCCTGCCCACGGCAGGGGGGTTGGACTAGATGACCTTTAGAGGTCCCTTCCAACCCAAACTATTCTATGATTGTATGAATAAAATTTAACTTTAATAGAGAGTCAATGTCATTGCGGATGATGAAGAAAACAATCAACCTGTAATCACATTCTGAATAAGGATTCTTAAAGCATTGGTAAATGTTAATAAATAAACCAAAGACAGCTTCTCTTATATACCTGTATTATTGATATATACACCCATATTATTAAAATATTTATGACATAAAATGGGAAAATATTTTTGCTACTCATCTTTCATCAAGAAGAACCTATAAATAAAAGAAAACACATAAATGAAGAAAACACATAAAAATAAAATAACTTGGAGAAATTTTGTCCCTGCTAGATAATTTATCAGGCAGGCTGAGCAGAGTTTTGTCCCAAGTTTGATTTGTTCAAAATCTGCCTATTTACTGGGAGGGAATTTCTCAATGTGTGCTCGATGTACTCATGTTCGTATATAAGAGGGTCAGAGCAGAATGGAGAGGCTTAAAAAGCTTTGTACTGTGATATATTTATGACTGAACTGCCATCATGCAGGAGCTGTAGAAAACAACCCAAAGGCGGTCCCGGAGTCAGTGGTATTCCTATGCTGTTCCCAGGAGCTGCATGTACCTGGAGGGGCACTGTGTGACCCAGGGGTCTGCTCCAGAGCTGTGTAAGCCAGGCACACTCCAGCACTGCCTCACTGCCCTCCTGCCCTGGGCTGGGAGGTCAGAGCTGGCTCAGGAAGACTTATTCATAAAGACAACTTTTTTTCCCGGCCTCATGTCTGGATTTAACTGAGTTCTATTGTATGATGGAGAGAAACCTGTTACTCATCATTTTGACTTGAACTGTGTGATTTAGCACTGTGGCATATCTCTTGAACTTAAAGGGTTGTGATGTTTCAGAGCTGAGCTCTTGCTGCACAACAGAGCTGCCACGTGTCATTGAAAACCTCCTGTGGTGGCAGAAGGAATGAAATAGGCTGGAAGCAGGGAGGTTGCTCGGTGTTTTCTAAGGGCAGGTGGGCAAGGGGAATGTCGTAGTGAGTGGATGGGAAAAGGACGATGTTTCTGCATGAAATGCAGTGGCTGCACCACAGTTACAACACAAGGAAATGGTGTTGTGGTAGTTTGAAGATTATTTATTGCTTCTTAAGTCTTTGTAATAGGTTATGTGATGCAGCCAACAGGCAGCTTGGCATCTTTTTCATGTTAAGGTCTATAAGAAGGGAGTCTGTGTCTTGCTAGGCCTAAATTAGAGTTGTAAAAAGAATTACTCTGGAAGGTGGCATACATATTATGGGATTGGGTTGTTTCTAATTGACAGAAACAGATCTTTCATCAGTTCTGTGATTCCTACTAGGAATTTATTGCTGTAAAGCAAGTGCGATGATAGAAATAGCACGTCATTCTGGAATATGGGTATCTTGGGTTAAATTTAATGGTGTGCCTTGAAACAAAGGACAGCCAACTGACAAAACAAGTTGTTTGGTAATGAAGTAACTGAATTCTAGAAAATTCTAGGTTGCGCAGTGCAAGCCTAGTAAATCTGCTGTTATTGTTACAATGCTCCGAACTAAAGCCAACTTTGATGAAAGCTATGATAGTCTTTAGCCTAAGATCTTACTGCTCCTTGAAGAAAGATTGTACTTAGAAACAAATAACTAGGCTTTTCTGCTACTGGCATTTTCTTTCCTTCTCTATTCTGCCGATTGGAAGGTACAGAGGGGTAACACAAATGGAGGCAGACAGGACTGAGTGAGAGACCTATAAACAGATGTGAATCAGTGTTTGTAGCTTAGGAAGCCAGGTGGTGTTAGTAGTGAAGGGAGAGGAATGTTTTCCTGATTTTTTGGTTTATAAATTAGTTACTACTAGAAAGCATAACTATCAAAAAGCATAATTTGCAAGACAGTCACAGTGCTATAAATTGGAATCAAGAAGGAAGCCTTTTTCTACCCTGGATTTTTGCATTTAGAAATGATTAGAGAATCATAGGATAACCCTGGCTGGAAGGGACCTTAGGAGGTCATATTTAAGTCCGTGAGTGTTAATCCACGTTTTCTCCTTTGTTCAGCTTTCCCTTCTGTCCAGAATGGAAATTTAGTTTCAAGTTTTCTTTGAGACATTGCACTCATCAACTCTGTCAGTTGAGGGGAAAAAAAAATTCCCCTGAAAACTGAAGAAGGTGTACACAGTATGTGCTACCTAATCATATCCCAGAGTCCAGGGCCTCCTAGCCAAGTGGAGCCTGGCCTCTGGCTTTGGGAAAGGCAATGTGCAAAAAGTCACACTCACACATTTTCCAGATAGAAGTTCAATCCTGAAATAAGAAGTCTGTGAGTCTGGGGAGAGTCCTCTGACCAGAAATCACCAGCTGAACCAAGTACATATTATCTAAGCAGATTGTCTGTGATAAGCCATCAGGGTGGCACAGCAAGCTCTGGTTTTATGTCTTTCATTGATAAAAAGCTAAAATTTTTCATCTGGTCTTTGTTGGTGACTGTATCTCAATAGACTGTGGTGGAGCTGTTTGATTTCTAGTAATTTGTTCCTTCCCCAGAAGTCATCGGATGTAGACAGAGACTGAGATTCTAATAGCATCGACCACGTTATCTCCATGGTAATGAGACATCTTGTCTCAACTTGGGAGTTTTTGTTTATCACTATGAATTTCATTGCTATACAGGGAACAGCAGGTGAATCTGCCCGTATAGCTAAAGAGAAAATGATGGCTGCTTTTTATTTAATCCACTACAAATGCTATTTGGAATGTGCTTCAGAATACATTAATATGGCATTTGTAAGCAGTCTTATAATTGGCAATATGTTTCAAATGCCTTTGATGTTTGACTTGGGCAGGAGAGGAAAAGCTATAACACCGTTTGCAGAAGTTGCTTCTGAAATTCAGACTGCAGTCAAACTTTACATGCCCATAACTTTCAGGAAAAATAAATAAATAAAAGATGCAGCCTATCACTTTTCTGTGAAGGGCCAAATGAGGAGAACTGAAAAAGAGAAGGAAGAATAATAGGATGTGATAGCAATTCAGGTAGATATCATTGCGCTGAAGGCAGCAATGTTTGAGACCAAGAGAGAAGGATAGAGGGAGTGAGAGAGGGATAGGTGGCTTTGGTGCTTCAGGGAAGTCCTCATCTCTGCCAAGCCCTTTTGAATAAAGATACCCATGTAGGAGCTTGACAGGTGACTTTGGATGTGATGAGTCAAGACATCTTCAACATGGAGGCAGTTTATTACAAATGGGGGAGGGCGATAAAGCTGTGATGAGTTAGAGATACGAATGACTGAAGGCACGCCCGTGGTCACTCCAGATGCCTTGTACCGCACACACTGTGGAATCCTACCTAGTAAGTCATACAAAAATTAGTGTCTCTTCTAGAAAGATACTCAGTCTTGAGTGAAAAACTTCAAGAAATTGGCCATCTTTACCAGTCAGTAAGTAGCTGACAGTATGTCTCTCTCCTCAAGTCTTTTTCCCACTTTTGATTTCCAACCATGGAAATGTGTTTTATATTGGTTAGCTGCAATATCCTCCGTGGTCAGAAACATTGATTGTCTGTCTCTCTCTTGGTACTTGCAGGCTGTGGTCACATCAGATCCTACTCCTTACCTGTTTCATTGCTGGAACTAATGATGCAAAGTGCTTTAACAGGTATGGTAAGACTAGCACAGCATTATAATAATTTGTTTCAAGACACAGCAAATAATGAAGTGCAGTTTGGGTAGAATTGACCTAAATTGAAATATTGTGTTTAGGAATCAAAATACTTCTGGACAGGAAAACTGGAAAAAAAAATCCCCAACCCCCCAAAAAAATTTAGTCATGAAAAAAATCTTCTTTTCTTTTTTTTTTTTTAAATTGTGTTTTCTATCAGAATCCTGTGTGTCTGAATTGATGTATTAAGTCCTAAGAGGTGCACTTCTGACACAGTCATTGTTAGCAGTGGGGTATGGCCAGCAGAACTAAGCTCTGCTCCTGGGAGAATCTGCAATTTAAAGAAGGAACTAACACAAATGATGTTAGAAGGAAGTAATGATCATCTTCATGAGGGATATTTCAAAAAAATCCATTAAATTATAAAATTTGTCATTAACTCTCCAATGACAGTTGATAATAGCATTACTTTCATTGGATGGATTATGAAGATCTGAAAAAAGGGGACTTACATATTATACAATTTCTAGTAGGTTAAAGGCTGCATGAAAATCTTTTCATTATTAGAAATAATCTAGGCAAGCAACACCTCCTCCTCCCCATTTCTAGCACTGCTCAAGTGCCTACACAGTCCTATTCTTTTCTAGCCATTATGGATGTATTAGGTAAAGGTACACTTCAGAAATAGGAAGCTATATTTAAGGAATCATGTCTCATTTCCTAGCTCTCTGTAGGTTTTTGAAGACAGCATTGCTTATATTTAGTAGCAGTTTTACCAAGAGAAGAGAAATACTTCTTTGAAGAGAGGTTGCCTTTTCAAAATGTCTTTCAAAATAATTTTCAGTCTTCAAATAATATAAAACCATGCTAAGAAACCATAGTAGTAAGTGCCCTTGCAAAGGAGTAAAGGATTGCTGGAAGGGGCTGAAGGCTAAGGCAGTTCAGAGAGTTAATTTGTTATTAAGTTCGCTTCTGTATTTAAAGTGGAGATGACCTGACTGAAGTGATTGCATCAATTCCTTTGCTAGTATGAATTTGCATTGTTGTACTGAACATTAAGAGGCTAATGGTATCCGTGTACATGCTGGCAGTTTTTCTCTAGGGGCATCCTCTAGGGAGGCAGTCCAAATACTATAAAAATGCCATGTATCTCTGACAGCAAGAAATGCAGGCAGAAGCAAGAGATGGTCTAATTACTGGGCTCCGAGTTGAATCATGTGTAACACTAGCATGAACTTAACAAGAGGTTCCATCTGGTTCATGTAACTGTGAAACTCTGGCTGATGGTTGCACATGCCTTTGAGTGCAGCCCCAAGAAGGTGAAAGAAGGGCAACAGGGCTCCTGGGGGATTGGAGGACTTGGATATGCAATATGCAGAATATGAAGTGGAAAGAAAATCAAGTGAAAATGCTAAGGGCTCTGTGCAGCTGGTGGAGACACAGACACAAGCTCATTGCTGCTTGTTTTTTGAAGTTAAGTACAAACAGCACAGTGATGTATAACTTTGGTCAGATCTGCATTTAAGAAAGACATAGAAATCATTCTTCTAGCCCTTATTTGGGTTTTTATTTCATGTTGCCAAATTTCTTTCTCTCCTAACCTCAGCAATCCTCCAAAGGCCATTTTACAACTACTATTTTAAGAAGCTCTTTCAGAGAAGTGCCTATTACAACATTCTGCTTTTCAGTTGTAAAAAATGAGGAAGGAAAGGACTTGGGGCACTTAGAACTCCTTCACGATCATCAGTAGTGAGTCTGTGGATTGCAATAGATATACACACACACCACCATGCACTAAATATCCTGTCTGTGAAACATTAGAATTTGAAGCCTATGCATAAGATCTACTTAAGATTTCACTGCCTTATTATCATGAAATAAAACACTGAAAGCCCCTGATATGTATATATTCGGTCAGAAATTCACATTTTTGAGCAAATATAAACTGTAGATATCCAGAGCTGGATGTTAGGTGAGTTTGTCCCATTAGTCCAAGCAAGAAGCAAGTTGTTAACAAACACATGACGTGTATTCAGGATTCAGTGATGCAGACTTAATATAGCAGATTAGTGCCATTTCAGGTTCTCTATAATAGCTAAGACATCTGGATGGGGCCGGGACATATGACACAAGAACCAGAGTGACCCATGTCCTATTAGGGAAGCCAGGGTATGCCATGAGTTCCACGGTGTGCTAACCACAGCTGAGTCACAGCCACTATGTTTGTTATAAAATTATCTGAAAGATCCCAGCTTCAATTCTAGCTTTATTGATGAATTTTGATAAAAGAGACACTTGTTAGTATTTTATTAGTCGTACTGGTTTTGTCAGTGTTAGAGATGGCTGAATATGATGGGTTTTGTGTCCCAGGGGACTTCTTCCCGGTTGGCCAGCACCAAATTTGGTGAACTTTAAGAAATGGGATTTTTCCCATCCCAGTCAGATAGATGTTTTCTGCAGGAGAGTGGGTTGGAGACCTCTAAAGATTCCTTCAATCTTATTTTTTTTCTGTGATTCTGAAGTGATGATGTTATGCGTATTGATATCGTAACCATTGAAGTTTTCTTATGTGAAGCTGCTGGACGATGTCTACTTGAACATATACTTACAGTAAATCTGGTCATGTAAATCACTGTGTGATGCCTGCTACTTGAGCTTTCTAATGGCATGTTAAAACTAAGTAAAAAGATTCTCTGTTAAGGCCAAGAGAGTTATGTAGGCCAAGACAAGGTCAGGAAAGACCTAGTATAAAGAACTGTTTTCTAACACAGATAAGGATTTTATAAAACAAGTGATTTGTGATGTTTATCTTTTTCATCTCAGTTGAGTTAAAGATGTAAGAATTATTTTGGCAATGTTAGCAGTTTATGTTATTTTGACAGCTGGAACTGAATTGATTTTTTTCCCCCACCAATAGTAAGATAAAGCCTTTAAAAAACAGTCCACCTGTTATTTTCATGGGAAAAGAGTCCAGGCTTTGACACAAAGCAAACAGTATTAATTATAAAATAATGTTGTTATATTCCAGCCATGAAAGTAATGAAATTAACTTGCAACATCATAACTTGAAGATGTAGTTCATTCCTGAGGCTGCCAATGGAGTGATTTACCTTCTGTTATTGCTGCAAGACAGAAACATTATCAGCTTTACTTACGATAGTTAACACCTAGTGTGGATGGATGCACAAATCCTGAATTCTGATCATGTGAGAAGGTGATGATACTGGTATTCAGGAATATTCTCTGGAGTGTGTTTTTGTTAGAGGCTGATTTTCATGTTACAGTATTTAATCATTTATAATACGTGATTTCTTACACCGTTGTTTTTTTAAGCTATGAAAGATAATTGTATCCTAAAGAAGGGACTTATCTCTCTCTATCTAGTCCTCTTTACTCTTCAAGCAAAATTATAATGTGGATTTCTGATGGCTGGTTTCAGGCAATAGATTATTTTAAATCCTAAATAGAGAAAGAGATTTTAATTTCATTACAAGAGCAGTCAGGATAAATTAGTTGCAAGAGGAAAACCTCAATAAATGATGTTTTTTCAAGGATAATTATCTTTGAGAATATCCAAGATAAGCAAAGAATTATTAAGTGAGCAGACTGTTATTGCTTTGGGTTTCGGGGTTTTTTTTGTATGAAAATATGTCTGTGAACATCTTTAAGACACCTATTCCTGTTAACACAGAGTGATGACTTAATGTTTTTCACTCTGCCCTAAAGTTGCCTCTGAAGTAGCTCCAGCTTTCATGGGACAAAATCCCAAGCAACCCCCTTTCATGCTCCCTAGCTGGGGGAAGCTGTGTAAGCTGACAGCAAGCAGCCATCATTAACAAGTCAACTTCTCAGAGCCCTTACTGCTCAGAAGGGCAAACCTCACAAGGTGTCAAACAGCTCCTGCCAGAGGCTTTGTACCCTGCAACTCCTCATCGCCCCACAAAATCTCAGTGTAACAGAGAAGTGGCAGAGAATTCCTAAAATAATGGCATGGACAATTGTCTGGGTACCATAGAAACTACCACTGCAAGGAAGAGCTTTCCCTTCTTTGGCTTTGCCATTCAAATACTGAGAATGCAGAATTTGTAAAGGCAAAAAAAAAAAAAGTGTGTTATTTTCATGTCCTGTGACTGTCCATTTGCTGCATCTTTCATTTCAGGCAGCTAAGAAGGCCAACGGCATCCTGGCCTGTATCAGAAATAGTGTGGCCAGCAGGAGCAGGGAAGTGATAGTGCCCCTGTACTCAGCACTGGTGCGGCCGCACCTCGAATACTGTGTTCAGTTTTGGGCCCCTCACTACAAGAAGGATGTTGAGATGTTGGAACGTGTCCAGAGAAGGGCAACGAGGCTGGTGAGGGGTCTGGAGAACAAGCCTTATGAGGAGCGGCTGAGGGAGCTGGGGTTGTTTAGCCTGGAGAAAAGGAGGCTGAGGGGAGACCTCATTGCTCTCTACAACTACCTGAAAGGAGGCTGTAGCGAGGTGGGTGTCAGTCTCTTCTCCCAAGTAACTGGCGAAAGGATGAGAGGAAATGGCCTCAAGTTGCGCCAGGGGAGGGTTAGATTGGATGTGAGGAAAAATTTCTTTACTGAAAGAGTAGTTAAACATTGGAACAGGCTGCCCAGGGGAGTGGTTGAGTCACCATCCCTGGAAGAATTTAAAAGACGTGTAGATGAGGCGCTTAGGGACATGGTTTAGTGGGCATGGTGTTGTTGGGTTGATGGTTGGACTCGATGATCTTGGAGGTCTCTTCCAACCTTAATGATTCTATGATTCTATGATTTTCTTCCTGTGTGGGATCAGGTCTGTGCAATTAACTCTAATGTCCAAAACTTGTGTGTCTCATGATGCTATGTGATGAAATTTCATATCGGAGCCTTTCATAGTGTGTTCCTTCCCGTTGTTGGTCTTCAGGCAGTCGGATGACTTGACCTTCATGGCTTTTCTAGTCATGTGAGGCAATGCAAGCTGTCTTGTTGGCAGCCTGCGGTGGCCATGAGCTCTGTACCTTCCTCTTCTCTGCTGAGTTACGGTGGTTTTTGTGTTAGATAGCAGGTGTGAGAAAGTCTCAGAGGATGTGATGCCAACCCTCGGTTCCTGGCACAGAGAGTGCCTTTAATAGAAATGTCTTATTCTGTAGGCAACGGGATGACTAGCAAAGCCCCTCAACAGCCTGGTAGCTGTATCCCTTAGCAAAAATCTGTTAATAGGGGTGCAGGGAAAAATGCCATCCAGACAGATGGGAATGACTCTAGGCTGCTGAAATGCTGTTCTGTGCAGTAAGTGTGTTTATTAAGGGAAGGATTCCCAGGCCAGACAGCTGTCCGCAGTGTGCTCCCACACCTACACTGAGAGGGACATGTTAGAGAGAATCCAGGGCGCATTTCAACATGACAAATAGCTTCCCGAAAACAAACCATGGGGTTTTGCTTCAGGTCAGCAGACTCATGCTTGTGTGGGGAAATGTTAGATGAACCTTTAATTTGCTGGTAGAAAGAACTCCCATAGAAATGACAGTCTTGTTATGCTTTGCATTGCCTGTTGCCTGATTTCCCCAGGCTGTTTGTATTAGCCTAGTCAGTATTGGAAGAGGGGTCACCAAGCAATGCTTTTGAGCTGCAGTTGGTGGCTTTCTAGCTAAAATCCTTCAGCACTGGAGTTAATATGCAGTTGCTATATCAGGATGGTGGGGGGAGATGGATTGGTCAACTCGTGAAACATCTCAGATCTTGTTCTTTCAACGGCTTGTTGTAATTTTCACAACGTACAGAATTTTTTTTAACCCAATATCCTGAGCTAATTTTGAAAGGAAAGTTCTGTCTTTCTAGATTTCCTCCCACATTTCATTTAAATAAGTTATTCTTCACCTTTTGTTCCAGGCTGCCGTGCTCTGTTAAATGCTACTTCAGAAATGACTGCCTTTTACTGATGGGAGAAATAATCTCTGTGCAAAGTCTGGAAATTATTTTCAGTCAGGGAGGTATTTTAAGCTTCTTTGAAGTGAGAAGTGCAGGATAAGGGGGATAGGCAGTGCGTGGGACTATGAAGTAGGTATTATGCATTCTTTATTGGCTTCTGCTATTTGGTGCTTTATGGGGTTTTGAGCATGTCACTTAATTTCTTTTAATTGCCATTATTTTCAGAAAAGATGTCACATTATTTTGCTACAACACCTGGAAGAGGTTGAATGGAACAAATATGATCATGGAATCACAAACTTATTTTTTATTAGCTCAGTGGGGCAGGTATGGGCAGTTCCCTGTGTGATCTTCCTTTGAACACACGTCTTCTCAGATAAAGCTAGCAGGTTAAATTGGAGTAATGGGCATGCTATATTAACATCCCTCTCAGACACCAAAATGTCTTGCTGTTGTGCTGAATGCTGCTTTTTTGCTTTGGGTCCTTCACCAGACGGGCATGTAGATGTGAAAAGCATGTTGCTGTTTGTGATGGTCAGACGGTTATATGTCTTTGAAAAGGACCTACCGATGCAAACATCTAATTCACCAAATTATGGGTGTATGTGCTTCCGTTTCCATATTAATCAGCTGGACTCTGCACCTTACTTTAATGAATGATTAATTTTTATTTGCTCGCTTGTCTATCTCTCCTGTGGCTGTGAAGGGATGTAGGTGCCTATACCCAGAAGAATGTTTGCTGCCCCACAGGTCAGAGTAGACGTTCTGACATCTGCATCATTGTTCAGGCTGGGAATGAGGGCTGTCATTTGTTTTTCTCTGCCGTTTAGAAGACCATGTAGTTTCAGGACTTACATTAAGAGTGACAGAAACACTGATTTCCTAGCACTGCTCATTTCTGCCTTGTCTGTCCTGTGAAAATCCTGACTTGAGGACTGCTCACAGGGGAAGGAGGAAAGGGAGGGCCACAATCTGTGCGAAATCACTGGGGTCTCAGTGGGTCTCACGCAGTAACGACACAGATCTGTGTGTCGCTGTGCTCAGTAACTGAGATATTGTGGATGTATCAGACTGGTCATGGGTTTCAGAGGTGGCAATCATAACCCAGGGATTTATACATCTATGCTTATGAAAAGTAATTTTGCAGTGTGTTTCTTTTGCAGCTCTTGTGTTCTTAACTCTTAATGCTGAATGAAACACAATGGCTTTGGAACAATACAATTCACATGTCCCTGCAAAATCTACACTGTATTTGCTCTGATTATGGTGTTTGTCTCCTTATCTGGTACAGACATATGCTGAAAGAAATGCACAAAATTGGTCCCCTTGATAAAGCTGGTGTTCACAAAGTCTTAATCAAATTAAAATGTAATCTTGGTATCTCCTTTAATGCTCCTGTAACCTGTATGCCTTTAATCATCTGTACTGTTTACTGCCAGTTCAGTTATCAGGTATAATAAGTGAGCCTAATGCTTTAATGTTTGTTACTGCCCTACTTTCAAAATCCCTTATAGGTGCAAGTTTTATGGAATTTAAATAAGAAATGCTGCAGGTAGTCATCACCACTGTTATCTAGAGGAAGGGAATGCCATTTCCTTTATTTAACCCATCAGCCTGTATCCCCCGAGTACATTTCTTAGAGTTAAAACCAATAGTGTTCCAGTTTGCAGGTTGCTATTGCTCATTAGCTTTGCAAGTATATCATACTGCTGTGCTCTCCAGTCTTGCTAAAAGTAGTCTTACTACTAGTGTCAGTCTTAGCCAGAATGCATATCAGAAAAGTCTGGAGATTTGAATTGTGTGTCAGTGGCACTTTTGCAATAAAATGGACCAAGAGAAAAGCCAGGCCTTTCTTTTTTGTGTTCCTCTGAGTATTGTTACATATTTGTCTTGAAACAGAGGCTCCTTCCAACACAGTGCAACTTCTTCTGTTTGATCCTGCTGCAAATATTTTGCATCTTCTCTTACTCTCCACTCCTATCATCTCTGTGTCTGTTTTGGTTTGGGGCCTTGATTCTGTGTTTTAAGGCTTGACAACTTATAACCACGCAGTTTGTTATAATAGCCTGTACAAAGAGCCTTCTTGATTCATGTGTATCAAAGTGCATGACTAAACCCTCACTGTATGTTTTGCTGGTGTCTGGTATTAAACTTCTTTATGCTTTAGTCACACATTAAAAAGTGATGCATTTATTTTCATAACTGAATTCAGCATCCTCGCACTACACTTTGTAGAAGGAAAGATAGTGAAGGAAAGCAAACATTTCTATTGACTTGCTGTGGTGTGTGATCTGCCAGTCAAAAGAATTTAGAGTTTTTTGTTTGGAAGAGGAATGTTTAGAGGGAGTGAAAGAGGATTGCTAAAAGCAAAAAATGCAGCTAGTTGCTACTCATTTCAAATCTTTGTCCAGGCTGGTATGAATCTTAGTGAGAAAGATCTCTTGCTCTCCATGTACTAAGTTGACCTCACATGTGGATACATTATATTCTTATGCTAGTTGCAAGCATCTTAATGTAATTTTAGGGCTTTGTAGTTTGTTTTGGCAGAACTCTTGGATGGGTACCTATTTCCCTGGGTTTTATTATTTCTTGGCTTTTATAATTATAATTTTCTACTGTATCACCAAACTTTCAGTTTAGTTTGTAGCAGTGAAAATATAATAACAGTTAAAACTATTCCAGCTTTTTTTATCTTGATCTAAGGCTCTTGGAAACATCCTTTAGAAGTTCTGAGCACAGCACTTTTTCTGATTTGAAGTCAGTGATTCAACATTAGTAGCTGACATGTTGATTAATATCCACTTGTAAAACTTCCAAATGCAATTTTGGGTACAATGTGTAATTTGCCTGAGAGGGGCTCCAGGAAGTTCTGAATCAACTTGCAAAGCTGAAGGGATGGGACAGTGCCCTTTGCTCAATTTACTAGATTTTCTGGACACTTTCTAGCACTTTCTCACTGCATTTGAAAGCTTTTTAGCCTCGACATCTTTGCTTTGCGTAGCTCCTAGAGCTGCTAACTAGTGTTTAATCAGTCCTGAATATCAGTAGAAGTTGTGTGGAAGAGGGCTTTGCAGGACAGTTGAACTCAATCCTTTGACAGAGGTACACGGGTATGTGATGGGCAGATGTACTGTGTTTAGTGCAGCTTTGAAGTTTAGTTTGCATGTCCCTGTGCAATGGGGCATGGAAAAGGGCAAACAGGAAGGACACAGGGAAAACCAGGGTTGTTGCTACCTTGGTGAAGTAGCTGGGTTGGCTGAGGTGGAATTTAGCTGCCTTCTCTTGCTGGCAATAGTTTGTCTTTTGATCTTTTTGCCACTCTTGCTCAGACCTCATCCCTTCCTTTCCTTTCTATGTGATAACTGCCCAGAGAGTGGCATTATCTTTCCTAATTTCTGACCGCTCTTTCCTGTTTGAATATATGTAACAGGCTTAGATGGTGTCTTCAGCTGCTGTTTGCTCACTGTGGAATAGCAAGCAGCATGCTGCCTCTGCAGTATAACCTTTTGTCTGGGCCCTTGGAGCGGATGGAAAACTGGCCAGTCTTGACTATTATTATTTCCCACGCCACGATTCATGGTTCAGCCTACTCAGTCCACTCATTGACACTTGACATACCCTGGCAGGAAAGCATGTCCCAACACCAGGCTCAGAAGGGGTGATAGATCACAGGCCTCCAGCTTTAGCTAAATCTCCTCAGACTCATCTGCTAGAGAAGAGCTCTGGCTTTTGAAGCACAAGTGGTAACTCAGGAACATCACAACTTTGGGATCAGATGGAATAATTTCTGTAGCAGTGGGTACTAGTGATGGATGCACAAAAAAAGTCCCAGCATAGAAACTAGAAACCTGTGAATTACCATGGAGATGAATACAAACCTGGTAAGTGCATTTTCAGCAGAACTGTCTCCTTGGCAAATTCATCAAAATGAAAATTTTTGTGGAAACATATCAGCCGACAGGAGGAAGATCTCAGAACAGACGCTTGCTTAGAGCCCAGGATATTCAAACTGAGCTATGGGGAAACCAGGTTCAGATCCCTGCCCTGAATATCATCTCCCAATCGCGCTCTTTTTCTCTCTTGCTTCCTTTGCTTTTAAGTAAAAAATGTTGAAAGCTTTTGAAATCTTTACATTTTGGACAGAGTTCATGTTTCCTGATCCAACTCATCTTGGCAATATTGATAGAAAAACCTCGTTTTGTCAGTCATTAGCCCTGCTGTTAAATCAAGGGTCTTAACCCCTCATGTAAATGCATATTAGTCAGGAGGGGGAAAGGAAGATTCTGCTAAACCACATATATGGGAAATAGAATACAAACCTTTTTAGTTTAACCTGGATCATGCCTAATCATCCTTCTTTTTAAAAAGAAGTATAACAGTGATCTTTAGCATGGGAAATTCCATCCTGTCCTGTGCAGTGTCCAGCTGTTCTGAGATCAGTGAAGTGAGTGAGGCAGAAACCCAGGTGGATATTAGCTCCTTTATATTTAAGCTATTTTCTCCCTGTTCCCCTTCTTGTTCTCACCTGAACACGTGTACTATATGTGACTGCATCTGATATCCCACAGTGGCAAGACTATAAAGCCCAAATCACAGGTAGCCTAATGCATTGACTCTCTTATAAAAAGGGACATAACAGCCGTCATTCCTGATTAAAGACATATAACAGGACGTTGCTGAGCAGCATGAACTTCTGGCAGAGTGACAAGGTATTTTCTTTACCAGCTCTTTTAGGGCTCTACATTGAATGTCAGCTGAGAGAAATTGATAATTTAATTAGGCCTCCAACTATTTGGATTGTAAGAAGATAGTAATTTTTCATAATGGATTTAAGGGGTTAGTAATACATGCTTATCCCTAATTCTTTGCATTAAAAAAATCTCAATAATTATTCAGCAGTTTTGCCCTTCAGTGGACATTTTCTTAGGTAAAGAAAGCAAGCAATGTTTTGCCATGTAACATTAACTTTACTAGTGTACTAGTAATGGGGAGCAAGACCTTTCCATAGTGTTTTGAGCATCTGAGAGGATTCAGTTCAGAGGCAACTCTGCTGACCAGAAAAATTAAAAAAAAGCCAGCTCTTCAACTCATCTAATCTCTGCTCTGGTCAGCTCCATCTGCAGACAAGATGCTGCTTAGAAATCTTGCATGTCTCATGTTAGCAGCACAAAATGCCTCACCTCCTGATGGGGTTAAATGCCAGCAAAATACTATTTACTCCCTTGTGGGTTAGTAGGTGGGTAACTGCATTGCTCTTCTGGCCACATGTGTTAATTCAGGTATCTGCTGGCACCAGTCTTTCCCAGAAGGTAAACAATTTAATTCAGCTTCTTTGATTTGCATTATTGCTACTCATAATTGTTTTGGTCAGGCTTTTGTGAGGATGGCTGAAAAATAAAATCCTGCCTACTTTGAGGTTTTACCAGTATTGCTTCCCTCCAAGGCAGAGCACATGAAGTTGTGTTAAGCACAAACATCAGAGTAGCTGCGTTCCTTCTGGAAATGAATATGAAACATAGGAATGGAGGAAGCTGTAGGTTTGCCTTTGCTGCAGAGCTCAGATGAAAGAAAACAGATGAGGTGGAAGTGGAAAGAGAGTTTTTAGGAGAAAAAAAAAGTCTCAAAGACTGAGGAGAAAAAGCTAAACCCTGTGGCTTGGGATGATCCTCAAAAAGTTTCCAATCTTTTGGGTGATTAGTTGAAATGAACTGATTTTTCAGAGGCTTTCCAGATTCAACTCAAGCTATTGAAATGCCATAGGAAGACAAGGGAATCTGCTTTCACCTGGGAGGAAAAGTCTGAAACGTAGTAGAAAGCTCTTGCATTCGCCCATCCCCAGACAGCAACAAACTGAGCAACACTGACAGGAAAGAAAATGATAAGGAGCTGCTGTAGAAATCTGAGGGTAAAAATATTTACAGCTTTGCGGAGCTGAAGAAGCCTCCAACCATAAAGGGCTCTGAGCATCCCAATGTCAAGTCCTTTTACAGCTCCTGGGAGTGAAAGGCTGCAGTAGTCCTGTCCTCTTGCCGTGTTCCAGGAAGACACAGGCTGCGAAGAAAAAAAACAAATGAAACATCCGTGGCAGCTGATACCTTGCATTTAATCTGGGATCTAATAGTAGTGAGAGAACAGTGCTAGATACCAGATACAGGCCCCTCTGGGATGACAAATGGTTTTTCTGTGTCCTTTCCAAACAGTGATGTCTTCATGAAAGAAGCAGGCAGATGTATTGCCAAGAGAGCAAGTGAAGTGTAACTTAAGACAAAGGCAAAAGAAGCTAAACACAGCCATTATATTCTTTGGCCTCAACCGCTTATTGAGTATACACAGGGTAAAGAGAAGAGGTATTAACTGAAAATTCAATCTCCTAAGAAAATTTCTTCAATTTGTAGGGCTTTGGACTCAATGCTGTTAATTCACCTGGCCAGGGTTGCGTGAATGAAAGTAAGCCTCTCTCCTCCTGCACAAATGTCAATTGAATGTTTCATTTCAAAAAAGTTGAAATCTTCCCTTAGAAAGAAAATCTTTATTTTTATGCTTTTTAAACTCAGTTTTTGACTGTCACTTTTGAAATGGCATCTTTCAGTAAAATATGGATAAATAATGAAAAAAAATTGTAAACTTTTTGTCCCATCCTTCTTCACAACACAAACCCACACACAACCAGAAACACTTCATTCTGAAGCCAAACAAACAATTTTAGTTTAGACCCAAATAATGTTTTTCCTTTTTCTCAACTGAATAATATGGAAAATATAGATTTCTTTTCAACCTTTTCCATGTTTTGTTTTCTTTCCTTTGCTTTCTAATTTTTTTTTTTTAAGATGAACTGCCATATAGAATAAATCACAGCTCAGTCGGCTCTCATTCCAAGTAAGTCTATGTTCACTAAGATTGAAGTTCTTTGGAAACAGGTATTGAAGTTCTCATTGGTATCTGTTATTTCAGATAGGCAGTACTGTTTGAAGAAATAATCCTGGATAACTGAAAGGCAAAATTCATGACCTACAAGAAGAAAAAAAAAAAAAAAGCAGCTATAAGATAAAGCAAGACAGAGTCTCCAGATTTAATTTGAGGTTTGATTTTTATTTCCTCTCTTTGTGGAAGAAAAGTCCAGCTCTGTTCGTTGCACTGATTTCTTAACAGCCAAAAACAAACCCTGATTTCTTATGAGTTTGCCTTGGAGGTGGAGTTTGTGCATGGATGCCTTAATGTCTAAAAAAGGCTGGTGCTCATGCTGCAGCATGTAGTGTAATAGGGGCTCTTTCCTCTGCCTAGCCATGTGTTTTGACTGTATTTGTAGAAATTCAGTGCTTTGAGACCTCTGCCAGATTTGGTGGCATGAACAAGTGGTTGCATATCAAGGGGTGCACACAACTTTCTTGGGAAACCAGGTAGCTACCTCCAAATTGAGCAATATTGATTTCGGAAAGTGGTGAGTAAGTGAATGTTGAATGATGTGGGAGGTGAAACCCTCGCAGTTAAAAGGAAAAGAGCTTTGAGGCTGCACCACCTGCAGGTAGGAATCTAAGTCAGCATATCGCTTTTAATCACTCATTGGAAAACCCTCTTTCTTCCTCTCTACAAGAAGCCCAAGAAGGCTAGTTCCCTAGCTTTAACACTTATTGTTAGGTGTATTAAATGAAGCAGTCTAAATCCCCTGAAAATTTACCACTTGTCTAACTTTGTGCAGAAGATGGAATTTCACTGGGCAGGATTGATGACAGTTTTTCTTCTAGGAGCATTTCAAAATGTGTGTCCCTTCTGCCAGCAGTTTTCCTATTTTCCCCTTGATGAGGCATATGTCTCAATAAATAGCCTGTTCATGTGGTGATTGTTGACTTAGTTCTCTGCTTTGGGGTTTTTTTTTTTATACTTACCCATCCTCTTTCAAAAAGCCACAGAAATTCTGAACTAAAGGCTATAGTTTACTTCCCTGGCATCCCCATCTGAGGAGGAGACGAGCCTTTCTGGGAGGTAAGCACTGCAGAACATATGAGCTAAGCACTGTCAGGACTGCAGCGTATTTCTTTGATGGGTCTTTGCTTAGATAAACCTACAGCAGTGTCTCTATGTTTGTGTCCATTGCACATGTTTGAGTAAGCAGTAAGAAAAAAAAAATCCAAAACACTGCTCACATTCCTTTCCCCTGGAAGAGGGGTGATGGCAGATGTTAGTTAATTGTCCTCCTGGAAGGGATGAGCTAACTGTGGATACAGAATCTTCTCATTTCCATGGTAATGAACATGTTCTAGAAAATTTGCTTTATATCATATAGATGGAGGGTACTTTTTATTTTAGATTTCCTGGAAAAGGTTTTATTAGGCAGATTATTTTGACA
This sequence comes from Pygoscelis adeliae, assembly GCF_000699105.1. NCBI lineage: Eukaryota > Metazoa > Chordata > Aves > Sphenisciformes > Spheniscidae > Pygoscelis > Pygoscelis adeliae. Next base: position 4,138,411 of record NW_008824900.1, on the reverse strand, counting down.
CTTGCTTTTGTTGCTGTCTGTATTACCATATCAAAGAACCACTCACCACACTCTGCCCAAGAAAACAGCAGTATCGTACATGGTCATACAGAGTTTATATTAATTGTTTGCAATGGCTAGTGTTCTAACTTAATTTCAGGGCCGTTTTCTCTTTGGATAATACATTTTTGAGGAATTGCTGAATAATTTACAAGATTCACATCTAATTAATGTGAGAAAACACCAGGAATCTAAACCCATGGTACTAGCTATTCTTTTGTGTTGCATATTAGTCTGACAACCGCTTACAGAGATTCCTCTGCAAACCTCTCTGCTGTTTAATGTTAAAAAAAATTCTAAGCAACGTTCATCAACTTCAAGTGTATTTTTCCATTAAAAAAGACTTTGGTTCATATCATGAAATGTGCAAGCTAACATTAACTGAAGATCATGTTTTTGAAAATTTTTTACTTTTGGGGTATTTTGTGCAGCTCAGATTATGAATGATATTGCTGGTTGCAATAGTGTCGGCTTGGAAATATTTCTAGCTATACACTTAATGTTCATATAAAGGGGGGGCCAACGCTAGCTCTTACAGTATATGAAGTAATTCCTTTTTCTCCATTCCCAGTCCTGCCTGTTTGGGTAAATGTGGTTGGGCTCAAGGTGTGAGAACGGCCTTTTGGCATCAGATTGAGATCAAAAGTCACTTCTTTCTTTCGTCAAAGTTTCCTTTGGATGAATCATTTAATCTCCTCAGTGGGTTAGCTCCCCATGTGCAGGTAGCATTGTATGGTTTATCTTTTATGTTTTTTTCAGATAAAAAGTATAAACTAGTGACTGTTTCATAAATATTTTTAAAAAGCTGAGCCCCATGGAAATGCAGACTTTGCCTTTCTTTTGTCACTACCATAGACATCAAAGCTCTTCTTCTTTCACATGTGTACGTGAAATATTACTGAAATGTAATATGTGCTGAAATGTAAAATGCACTGAAAGATGTACCTGAAATATGGGTACATTGTGTGCATTGGATCAGGCTTTGATGCAAATTGTCTTGGTGACAGTGGAAGTGCTCTTCCCTTGCTCCCTTCTCATTGCACATCCAGAGATACTAGTTTTTTGTCCTTATTGCTGTCTCATAATTTAAGCATTAATGCTTGTACACTGGTTCAAAGGCACTGATCTGACTTAAAAGTAACCAGGAAATAACCAAGAAAAAAAATAATTGTTTGGAAACAGTTAAAAAAAAATCAGAGCAGGAAATTTTGATTTTTTTTTTTTAAATCTGTTTATAGTGAAAACAATTTTCAAAATAATGTAATTTGCCGCACTTTGGTGCATCTTAGAGGTCAAGTACACTTCTGTAAAATGGAAACATGCAGCATGAAGGTGCTACCTTGGAGGCAATGGGAAGCCCTGCAGGATATTTAGCAGATGGTATGCTATAAAGACCAACATTTGACTTCAACGCTGCCAGCTTGGGTGAGCAGCTTTGCTTTCTCCATACTTTGATATCCTTTCAGAGCTCCTTAGGAAATGGTTTATTTTTTCTTCTGTGGTTGTACAGTGCATATCAACCTAATGTCTGATTTCATTTGGAGTGTCCAGATGCTAATGGAGGAGGATAATAAAAGAATAACAAATTAAAATGACACATGGCACTGTTACTGGTGTCATTCACAGAGTACTGGAGAGAACTAAAAAATAATATTGGTGCTATATAAATAATTGATGTAACTTCGGACCAGTTGTCCTTTCATGGAGTAGTAGTTCAGGGAGCGATGTTACTTCATGTCTTTGTGAACACAGGTTTTTACAACATGTAGCAAGACAAACAGAATCACTCTGCGTCTTTGTGGAGTTTTGAAGTACCACTGAAGTCACTGTTGGCACAAAGATACTTCATAGTAGGTGACAAAGAATTACTCTGGTATTGTTCAGTTTACAGAGACAGTAGAGTAATGTCTCTGAGATGTTGCCTAAGAGGAAGAAGAGCAAAAATCTCTGCAATGATCTCCATGCACATCATCTGTCTCAAATTCCATTGAAGAGGCACAATGATCAATGGGACAGTACAAGATATATTGCATTTCCATAGCTGTACTCCCAAGGATGCCTTGGTTAAGTAACTTCTGCTTTGAATGCTGCCTTTAAAGGCCTGAAAACATGTTCAGCATTAATGATATATCATTTAGAGCTGAAAAAAGTAGCGGTGGTAGTTATGGGTCTAATTGTGCTCTGCTAAATTTGAGAATCCTCCGTTGCCCTTGACTCCAGAGAGCTCTTGAAATTCTCAGTTTTAAACTGTGCTGCATCCATGACACAAAACAACCAAAGCCAGACAACGCAAATAAAATGTTCTGTGAAAAAGTGAGCACTGAATTTTCTGAGATAAACAAGTAGCAGAAAACCAAGTTGTAGGAATACAAACAAATGGCAGCTTTAATATTGAAATTACCCAAATTTTGCCATTTTCAAGTGCAGCTGTGCTATTTAAGTTCAATTAGATTAAAAGAAAAGAATTTCCTTTAACACGTAGCTCTGCAAACAAGAAAATGCTGTAATAAATAAATAAATAAACAAGCCCAGCCAGGGAGCACAGATGCCACTTAATGTGGTAGTGTATTAAAGTTTACAGTTACTTCTTTTAGACTCTTCCCTGGGGTGCCATGTGTCAGCCTCCTGGAGAAGGAACTGCAAAGTCTGATTCACTGATGTATTAAATGGCATCTGTGCTCGCTGGCTTGGATTAGAGATACTGAATCAAAAAGAGTTTGATCTGCCTTACCAGCACTAAGCTGACACGAGGTTATACAGCTTTAGCTTGTTGGCTTTTTTATCTGTTTGTGTTGGGTGTTATGAGTCAGCACTGGTTGACTTTTTTGTTTTGGGATTGCCGTTTTCCTGGGCAAGGTATGTGGTGTGGAATGGGTTTGGCCACTTTTATAACCTGCAGAGGAAGAGCTCTGCATTTCACATATTCAGCTGAAGGAGAAGTACAGGGATAACTCATAGGTGGGAAAAGGTGGCAGCTTATCAAGGGACCAGCTGCTTCATGTGAGGTTAGGTTGGGTATAAGGGTAAGAAAACTAATTCTCAAGAGATCCTACTAATGTAAGTCCCTCTGGGTCATTTTCTTTTCCAGCTGAGGGTATATATTAAGCAGGAGCCACCGTGTCAGTCCAGCCCTGCTGCCAGCAGTCATCGCATGGTGTAGCCCTGGCATAGGAGCTGCCCATGAGCTGCTAATGGGCACAAGCAGTTTAAAAGGCACAGGTTGGTGTCCTCTGATGCAGAGAAAATGGGTTTGTTATAGTAATTAATATTGCAAAAATAGCAGGGAGATATGCTTTCTTTGGGTTAGTGCCATACTATTGCTTCATTTTCCATTCTTGTTTGTAACTAAACTCCACTTTATGTATATGTTTATTTCAAGAATTCTATGAAACATGCACTGAGCTTCCTAAATATGTGGATCCATATTCTTGAAACCCTGATGTCTTCGGCTTCTGCCTGAACTTTCAGACAGGAACAGGAGTACTTGGGGAAAAATTTAAATTATTTCAGTTCTTCCATTTTAATTTATTTTAGTGTAAATAACTGCAGGATTTCTCAGGCTAGGAAAGATATTAAAGGAGTGTTATTTTTGCTGTTTTAACAAATTAGCTTCCAACTGACATTGCCCTCTTCTCCTAAGTCACTTATTCTCACCCAGAAACAGTAAATACAATTTCTAGCCATCATAAATAATGAAAGGATATCCACTTTAATAGAGCACTTTGTTTTTCTTTATTTTTACCTTAATTTCTTTTTTTCTGGGTAACTCAGTGTAATACTTTCTATAAACAAGACATTGGGAACTAAAAGATAGTAGCCTTACTCTGGAGGATACCGTATGCACCGATACTGAGACTGAATGAAGGCAAAATGCAAGCGTAAACAGAAGGGGGCTTTTTTGGCTTTTTTTTTTTTTTTTTTTTTTTTTAATTGATTGCCTTCATAATTAATGGCTCATGGTAAACCTTTGGCATATGGTTATAATAAGGAGCAGGAGGTTGCCATTACCATATGAACACGGTGACAAATTACAGGAAGAGTCCCTGTTCTTCCATCACCAGAGGACTTTAATGGGGGAAACAGCATCATCTCAAGGCTTCAGTGTGACATTTTTTGCTTTGCTCTGGATCTTCTAACTGGAAACTTCCCAGCCTTTGTGATAGCTGGTCCTCTGTGAAAAGTTTTAAGAGCCATTTATAACAAAAAGCTGTGTTTCCTTTTGCCTAATTTTGCTTTTGGGAAATTTGACAGTAATCATAGCTCATTCACATGTACTTGTGGAATCCATTTACTGGATTAGTGTTTTAAGTTAAACACATTAGATTAAGGAAATACCTTAAATTAGCCTGCATCCAACTCAACACACAGAAATAGCCAACCCGAGAGGCCCTCATCAGATAAAACAATCCCAGTCCTGTCTGGTCATTCCAGTTTAATGGCTCTCTCTGTGCCTGCTTTACAGTCTAAAAAACTGCTTATGTGCTAGTTTGGTGATTACCCAAAATCTGGTATTTCTGCTTTCGAAGTATGTTATCAAAGTTTGAGATTTATGGGTAAATGCTAGCTGATGATTTTGTGAACTGGACACAGGAGAAACAAGCTGCCAGAGACCCATATTTTTGGCTAAGAGTATTCCACCAACACGGTAGCTATCAAAATACAATCTGGTGCCCATCTTGACAGATACATAGCATTTGTGTGACACAGGCAAATGTCAGCTTGGGTTTCACAGCCAAAACACATTTAGCTCACAAGAGCAGAAAGCCTAGTAGTCTAACCCTTTGTTCTTCCACTAGAAATACACTTTAAAAACTGGGCTGGATGTAGAATGAATTACATGGAGAGATGAATACACATATATTAGTGCTCAAGCTATCACTGGAAGCAGTATAGCAGTGTGTGTGCACTGTGCTTTGCAGAGCCCCTCCAAAGGGCTATGGGCATATCAGGTAAAGGAAGTGGAGAAATGGCTCTGGGTGGTTTTGAGAGACAGGATACAATATTGTAGGCTTAATGTTCATCTTTGGTGAAAATGAAGAGTGATTATGTGAAAAGAGAATTTTGCTGTAGCCAGAGTGTTGGTGGGGATGGGGGTGATGTATTTACTGACAGAAGACAAAGGAGAAGAAGCAGAATGTGCCTCATATTTATTTACATAAGAATATAAACCAAGGGACTTAAGGGACATTCAGGTCATTCATGTGAGTCCTTTCTATTGCATTCTTCCAGGCTTGTGGGTTTTGTTTTCTCCTTTAGAAGATTAGGAAACCTAAGGAAAAGCAGAAGCTCTAAATTAAAAATTTTGGGATACCACCACCTGTCCTTGGAACATAGTTCTGCCCTTGATGACTTCACTTGAAGCTGAGTGTGTGAAAAAGGGATTCTAATCATTACAAATTCTGTGCTAGTATAGGCAGGCATAGCTATTGCTATACTTCTATATATTTTTAAAAAGAAAATAAAGTTACACCACTGACTCCTATTAAACAGACCATTATTTTAGAAGAATGATAGCCCTTAATTTTTTTGAGACACAAATCAGATGCAAACAACAGCAAATAGGTATTTAACTCCATGACAGCATCAACAAATCAAGCATGATACATCTCAGTGCAGTTTTCTCCTGCATGTAACTGTGTCTGGTTTTCTGCCTACAAAAGATGAAAAGCAGAAAAGCAAATGTAGTATGAGGCTTCCTTAAAGGAAATGTTCCAGAGGAAGAAGGGAAATGCAGTAATGCACCAGTCTGCTCTCCCCCAGTTACTGTGTGCTTCCCGTCTTCATAAATACTTCTGTGGAGGGCTCTGGTTTGTCTTGGCTGATTTTAGAGCTCTAGACTCACCTGACAGTGGAAATCCTTACAAATTGAGCGAAAGCAGCAGCTCCTCTGGCTAGGAGGAATAAGACACATATTAGCTGTATCAGGTACCTCTTGACACATTTTTAAGGTTCCTAAATTAAAAACAATCAAAATCTCAAAAGGTAAATCTAGAACTAATAAATGTATTTTTAAAAACTGCTTAAATAGGCTATTTTAGGGCTTTGTATTTTTTCAAACTTTTTCATACTTGGCATCATGGACAGAAACATTTGTTGTTCTTAGCAACAGAGCCTGTAACTAAAAGCCCTGCATTTCCCTTCACAGCCAAGGCCTGTCTCATTTCCTCTTTGCTGCTCAGGAAGCTCTTGTTCAAAACATCTAGAGCAGCTGGTATCTCTTACCATGGAGGACTTGCTTACTTGACTGTAGATGATAGAGGCATAATCAGCTTTTTGTTTTCCTAAATTTTTTCTGCAGAAAACAAAAGCATGATTTAGAGAACTTTCCCTTGCACTGGGAAATGTAGACTCTTATAGTGTGCCATGTGTCTTAAAAAAAAAAAAAATTTTTTTTTTTTTTCTGTGATAAACCCCTGCGATGCCAGGAGCTGCGAGAGGAGGTCTGTTAGGTCATCCTGTTTCTACCTTTGATTCAGTCCTATAACTGACAATGCATGTGTTTGAGAGAGGTCTCTACTGACCTGGAAATGCAGCAGTTCTTTATCATAGCCCACAGTGAGCTTTGCAAGTCCTGCAAGATAAAGGAACACAAGAGAGCATTTTGGAGAGCTGTATGTTGGTCCCTCAGCATGTAATTTACTTCTACACACAAATATATAAAAATATATGTAGTATATCTTGCATCTGTTAGAGCATTTCTGTCCCAGCGTTCAGTTGCTGTTCTTGAAATTCAAAAGCTTGAAGGTTTAAGACTTCAGTCTTAAACTTGAAATATGAGTCAATCAGATTGAAGTCATCAAGGTTACTAATAGACTGTACTCAGTGTGAACGGTAACAGTAGAGTGTCACCCAGTCAGGAAATTTGTCTTATAAGAATAATGGACCCAAATTCTCACTCGCTCACATCAATATAAATCAGGAATGACTTTGATTAACTAAGGTGAATTACGTCTGTGAAAATTGCCATGAGAGGAGAATGAGATCTGCTTTATTTACTTTCGGAACAATTAAATGTTTGAAATGGGCATTTTTGGCTATATATGCTCTAATAACATTTTAAATTGTCAGAATGAGTTAAAATCACTGCGTTTACTATGCATAGGATGTTTTTAACGGTGCATTTATTTTCTTAGTGCCGTATGTTCCTCCTTATAGAAAAACAAAACGTTAAGATCATCAAACCAGTTACTACAAAATGTGGCTGCTCCTTATATTTGTTTGTATATAAACATGTATTGTGCAAGCTAGATAAGAATAACAAACATTGGTAATAAGCCTAATATGAAAATGGTTGTTCATATACCATGAAAAATAGTGTTTCTCTCTCTTGAAATGGAAAGAAAGATATTGCAAAATCTCTAGGGAACAAAGACATCACTGAAAAATTCAGACTGAGCTTTACCAAGTCCTCTGCTCTTGTTGATAAAGGTTTTGTTTCTTCCCCACAGACTTGTCTTCTGCTTCACCTCCATTAGGCATCCCACATGCTGCGGGTGCATGGGAGGTGAAGGGAGGAATGCTTTTGTCAGAACCAACTTACCGTTTCTCAGATGATGTCACTGACACCCTGGGCTGCATTTTGGGTACATGGTGGAAGGATGTAGTTCCTAGAGGTTTTAAGTCAGTATTCCCTGTATTTTTCCAGATGAAGAAATTGAGTTGCTCAGATCAAAGAACAGCAGGTCTTTGTGAAGAAGGTGTTAGAAAGAAGGGGTAATTTGGGCTGAATTACACCACAGTTCTATTAGAAACAGTAACCTATGCTACCTCAGCAGTGTGAATAAATTGCTGCTCAAGCTGGGGCCAATATATTGGTATGAATTCTCCCTGCCCGTGTTTTAAATTTTCTATATTTTGTACTTGTGAACCAGAATGCCCTGAAGGGGCTGGAGGTTTCAGCAGAGTGGCCATTTGAGAACCTGTGGGACCCCTGGCACCCCAAACCCAGGGAAGGTTGATACTGCTATGGCCCCACTGCCCCTCCATGGGGCACACCTGGGGTGCACGGCCTCATGAGCAAGACCAGCCATGTGAGGCACCTGGAAGATGCTCTCCAGAGCAGTGTTCACAGAGACAGTAAGGAAAAAGTCGGGCTGTACTCACTGAGAGTCTCTACTCTCTGTCAGGCAGATCCCAATGAAGTCAACAAAAGTTATAAAGTGCCTTTTCAGGACACCTTCAAATCAGTCATTGCTGCCTTTTGCAGTCCACAGCTGCTGAATTGGTTTTACTCGGATCCAGTCAGGCTTTTATCAAGGTGCGTTCAGGAAAAAGTAGGGCGCTAGGTTTGGCTGCGCTAGACCAAGTAGTGCTTTAGATACTGGGACACTAGTAAGAAATATGAATCTCCCTGGGAATAAGGAATATATTATCTCTCTGAAACTGTGATAAATTTTTGACAAGATACATGAAAGGTCCATTTCTGAATTCTGCCCATTTTTAGTGACCCTGATCTATCATGTACCATCATGTGTCATGTCTCCAGAGGTGGATGTATTGTCACAGGCATGGGGAACTGAGGAAGTTGCTGTGGAGACACTAATTTTTGTCACATTTTTATGAACAATATGCCTTTCTCAGTATCCCTGTGTCCTGTCCTAAATCTTTTAGGACTATAATAGGTGCCTAATAGAGATATAGTCCAGGCTTGATATAGGATGTATTTTTTCCACTACTTCTCCATTAATAATAGTAATAATAACCTGTTAGCACAAGACATTTCAGAATTTCTGTTTTATTTCCCTTAGATTTTCCAAGTCTGTGGTTTCATCTTTGAAGCCATTTTTTCAGCTATGAACTACCCAAATGTACATGATTAGCAGTATCTGTGCTGGAAAGTAAAAAGAAAGATTGAATATGAAGGGATGAATATCCATTTCCTCGGTGATTCTAGCACTGTTCCTTTAAAATCACGGTGTACCACCTGGGTGAGGGCATAACAGATCTAAGGTGCTTAATGATAATTGCATATAAAAATCTGCATGGCCAGATGGTGTTCACAGCAAATCCATGAACAAAGACTGTTTTCATTCATCTCTAGTTGTAAAAAAGTCCCAAACAAAAAAATATTAATGCAGTCTGAAGGGCAGACTGGCTCTCTGCCCTTCACCTTGCCCAGTTGTTCCACTTCTGTTTCTTATACTTCACCAAAGACTGGCTCATGTCTTATTCAGTAGTAATTGGTTCGGCTGATTTGGTGTCTGCTGGTCCATGCCAGCAGTTATTTTAATACAGTGTTTTGAGCGGGGGGAAGGGAAGCCCAGTAATCCATATATATATATCTATACACACACACTTGAAATCTGTCTTTCAGCTCTTTGGGGTCTTGAATTAGTCGTCTTTATACACAAGTTGTAATCTATTTTGTTTTGTTAGGCTGACATAATTTTCCTTCTTTTGTTTGCTGTGTGCTGTGTTCCTTTAATAACCACTTTATGCCAACTCAGGAAAATAAATTACTTCTTGGAAGGCAGGGTGTTCAGAGACCTGTATGATGCTGCTGAAACAAAGACTGCAAACTGTACAGTACAGACTCGTTTCAAGAGAGGTGTGTGTCAGAAAAAAAAGTGGTATTTGCACTAATTTGTATTTTTCATTATTAAGCACTTCCCTGGCTTTGTCAGTGCTGCAACAGAAAGCAAAGACAACAACAAAAAAGAGCAATTTCTATAGTTATGTCTAGTGAACCCAAACGTGCTGGTTTAGTGGGAAAAGAATAAATTGGTTTTGTTTCCAACAGTTTTAAATCCAGAACTGTACAGGTGACACAATGTTTTCCTTATTTCCCTTGGCTGGTTTCATACAATATTGCTTTTAAAATTAATATTGACATTTAATGGCTACGGAAACAGCTATCGGTATGCAGAAGATTAAATAAAGCAATAGAAAAGAGCGCACAGTAAGTAAGCATAGCGAGATGCAACTGATAGAGTTACTACGATGTCCCAGTAAATAAAACTCAGAGCGGTATTTTCTGCTGTGGACTAGTTCCTCAGCACTCTGACCTTGATACTGGATACAGCAGGTGTAGGTTAGCTCATATATTATCCATCATTCTCACGTACACTTAGGAAAACTTGTCTCAGAAGAGAGACACTTTTTTATTTTTCTCCTGAGGCTTAAGTTATCCGGTGTTATACCAACAGTTATAACAGGTATACAGGACCTAGCTCATTGAGGGTACAGCAAATAAAACTGAGTGACTAGGCAATAAAATGGCAGATGAAATTCAGTGCGAGCAAATGTGAAGATGGGAAGCATCTTCACATGGGGAAGAAATGTTACCTTTGATTTATCTCTGTGTTTGTGTTAAATAAAAACTTCCTGCTCCTCAGTCTCCTTCCTGGGTCTGTACAGAGGGCTCTGAAGGGGGAGGCAAGCAGGAAGGTAGTTTCTCTTGAAGGCATGTCAGGCACCTGCCATTTGAATTGGGCTCCGTGTCTGAGAAGGGACTGTCTAGTGGGATGAGCAGAACTTGAGAACAAAAGCCTGATTTTAGGGTGGAATGAGTCTCATAAGGTTTGGAGCTTCAGGGGCGTATGCTTAGCTCTCTCCACTGGTGCTCAAGCTATAGGAGCATTCAAACCTTGCAGATTGCAGTCCTACACCCTGCAGCCCTCGTCGTCTTTATTGCTTGTAAAGGGTATGATCTGACGTTGCTGCAAGTCGCTGGCTGTCCTTCTCTTGCCTTCAGGATGTATCTGCTGAGGCCTGTACTCTCTGATCCAAAACTGACTGACCCTGGTGGGAACGTTTGCCATCAATGAAAAAGGATTTGCGTAGTCACAAAAAAATGGAAGTACAGGCTTCTAGGCTGGTTTTGAAGAATAATTCCAATGGTTAGAGGAAAAAAAGTTATTGGATAGCTGAGGAGACACAAGCAGTATTTTTATGTCTGCTATGTCTTCTATCTATAGGTATTGCACAGTAGTTGAACTACAACTCAATGATTCATAAAGCTAAACTTCGAAAAGGAAATTTCACTATTTTGTTATAGTTTAATACAAGAATTTTCAAATCTTATTGTATTTATGGATGAAAATCCTGGACACTGAGGAAAAAGCCATTGACATTACACGGACTTTAAATTTATACTCCACTAAGTCTTCATGAAACCTACTACAACACTAACTCTATTTTCTCCTTCAGGCACATTCATGGCTGCTTTCAGTTTCACCATCAGATTAGAGGGCAATATCCTTAACAATATCAATCTTGGCTCTTAAATGAAATACAGAGGGATATATATAGATCTTTAGCATCTGAAGTGTGAACTGAAGGAGGACTGAACAAAGAAAACTGTAGACAACCTGTTTCCAGGAGAATGTGTTTTCAGACTTTCAAAGAACAGAAACTTGAATCTTAGAATTTCCTAAATGCCCGTGTTCAGTGCTGGATTTTTGACTTACTTTTTGTAATAACTACATCAAAATGGCAGGTGTAAAATGTAAGTTCTGAATTACTGTGTTGAATAAATGAGCATTTCACACCTTCCCATGAGTCCTCAACTGAGCATCTGTGTGATGAGGGTTCAGCCTGTATGCAGCATCTTGCAGAGACCCAGCACAGCTTGGCCAGCTCTGAGGTGGAGTCCATGAGGATGCTGTGATGTGCCGGCACCACGCTTGAACAAGCTCACAAAGCTGCCCTAAAGCACAACGTCTTTGGATGAAGCCTGGCAGGTGTTCAGATAACTTAAGTGCAGGTAGGACAAATATAGAGCTGTGAAAAAAATTGCACAGACACGTTTTAAAGTTAGATTCATGTTCAAGTCTAGGTGGATTTTACTTTACTTGCTTAAAAATCTTTTATCTGGGAGATAGGGATTGAATGCAGCTATTATTCAAGAAAGGCCTTTTTTTATGCTAACACATCAAGGCAGATAAGTAATAAGGATAAAATAAGATAATTCTCAGGTAAGGAAGTCTGTATCCATGGACTGTATTGTTTGGTGGCTCTGCTTGTGATTTGAACCATACCCTGAAATCTGTACTTGCTTTTTGCTTCATATTGGGTCCTGATCTGTTATAAAGCAGCACATTCCCACTGCTTCTTTTCAAGCTCTTGCTGACAGTTACAAGAATAGTTCAGAGATGCTCTGAGCAAGGGATGCTTTTCTGAAAGAGTCTCTTTCTGTGGGAA
>NW_008824900.1:4119097-4126214 GCF_000699105.1 Pygoscelis adeliae | reverse complement strand
AGCAGGAACTGAAAGCAGAATGTCCTTGTGTAGTTGCCCAGGATAAAGGGAGGGGTGTTGCTCTGCCAAACACGTACAGTAATTCACGCAAAAAAACATTGCACGGATATTTTTGAAAATGTATGAAAAAATATATGTGCAATATGTCACCTTTCCAGGCATTGTGCCAGTGTACTGAGTTCTTCTGGGCTTTTGTCTTCTGCAGAACATCATAAATTATAACAGCAAAGGCAAAGCAAGAAAAAAGGAAAGGGGAAAAAGGGAGGGAAAAGAAAGGGGAGGAGGCTATTTTTTTTTTTGGCATCTTAATCTTATACATGCCCCTGCTCATAAAACTAAGGGTCTGACTTCTCTTTTCTCCAGGCTGCACTGTGCTCTTCCTTGGTGTGGAGTATATGATCAGGGACTTTGCTAAGGATTCAACTATGTGCAGCTGAATTGAGTTTTCTTTCATGTTGATTTTAATCTAGTTGCAGTCATGGTACATGTTAATTGCAGCCTGACTACTGTACCAGGTCTTGGCATGCTCTGCATGTGGGGGAATTCAGCTGGAGATGGTTCTCATGTAGCTGATTTTCACAGCCTGGGTTTTTTTTGTTTTTCTGTAAGAACATGCAACCGTTGGAATGGGATGCGGAAACTTGCTCAGAAATTTTTGGAGTGAAGTTAATACTTGCAGAAAACATCCTGCTGACAGAGGTTGCCCAGCCCTTTTCCAGTAGAGAAGACTCTTTAAAATTTTTATAAACTATGTCTAATGTCTTTGACTTTCATAGAAGGTGTTTGATATTTAACTGGAAGCCCTTGGGTTTACAGAAAAGCCACAGTTCCTTCTCCCGTGTGTTCCAGTTAACTGGGTTATAAGCTATTACAAGCTGCTGTTTCTCTTCCACATTCTTGTATTCCCCAAGAAAATCATCGTATCTAGCCTAATTAATATATGAATATGAAACACTCTGAAGAGCTAAAATTTAATTTCGCCAAAGTAGCAGTAGTAATGCTGCATGCTACATAAAGCACACAGTGCAGAACCAGAGTAGCAATTCCAGTTAGAGGGGGAGCTGCTGGGCTCTCGTCCCACCCATGCGCTTCCTGCCCACTGCACGTGCCCCCACCAGTCTGACACCTGTGAGATCCTCCAGTGGCAGTGGGAACAGTTGAACTGGAGGAAACAGCTGAGGAAATATAACTGTAACAGTATGATCTGATTGTTTAGTAATTTCTCACTTAAAAAAAAAAATCACAGTATTGTAAGTTGAGAGCCAAGGGATTTGTCATCGTGCCCTCAAAAGTTAGAAATTGCTAGATTTATGGTTGCCCACTGAACCTTAATTCTTCCCCCAGCATTTCCGATCCAATCTCTAAATCCACAATAGTATCCTGTGTTTGTGGTGCCACTTGCAGTAGAGAAGTTGCACATAGAAACAGATAGAGGGAAGATTTCTTGGGCCTCTCTAATTCTGGCATGTGCTAACTTTCAATTGGGTGACTTTGCTGCGTCCTTTAATGTAGCTATTTTTGTGTGTGTGTATAAATTAAAAATAGCTCTATAGAAATAACTTTAAAACCCTGGAGTATTTAATAGCAAGCAATTCCTTTCTATAAAAAATTTATAACAACTTATAAAATGTAATCAACAGAGAATTGTGCCCCCGCTTTTGAATTCTTTAGGTGGTTTTAAAAATAATACTTTAAGGATGTTGGAAATGGCAGCATGAAGTGTTTCTTTCCTGTTGAATAGATACTAAAATAAATTATTCCAACTGTATTAAAAATATGAAAAGCCTACCACTGTTACTTATACTTGAGCTGTGTGAAAGCACCTTCATTTGATGGGATAATTGCTTTGACGTATATAAACATAATTTATTTTACTGAGATTTAAAGATTAAACACAAAAGTTCTTCAAAATGGGGTCCTAAAGATGTACTGTTTTACTATGCCTACATTCAGAGGTGTTAATCTCAAGTCAGTTTATGAGAAATGTTAAATATTAGGGTTTTAGCTCACCTTTATTTGATGTTACGTTTTTATCAGCAAGCAGTAAACACTATAGTAGAGGCCCAATATAAAGAAGCAGTGAAGAAATATTTTTAAAAAATAGCATTTAAAAATCTATAAATTGTAAAAGGATGATAGATTGTGGAATACAGTTTCAAACGCTGTTTGGATAGTAGACAAAATACCAAATCTGTTGCAACCAGATAAAACTTGATTTAAAGAACTTTATATAATCACTGGAGATGGTAAAAATGTTAACTGTTTTTAATAGTTTTAGGGAAATTAGGATATATTTCCCCAACAAATATTTTTCTAGGAAAATTGTAGATGAGTTTTTTTTTGAGATGTCAAAAGGTAAAAGATACTATCCAGTTTTAATTTCTTCACAACAAAGCCTAAAAGTGGTGACCAGAATGAAAATAATATTTAAAAATATTTGGGCCCCAAAACAGTGTTTTGAGCCAAGGCTAATTAAATAAATAATCTTTTTGCCAAAATCTCTTTATTAGGCTCACATGTCACAAGAGTATCATCTTTGTCAAACAGAGCGGTTGGGTAGAACAAATCCTGGCATTACACTCCCAAGTCTTTGTGGAAAGCCACAGGGTAAATCTGTAGCAATACAACAGATTCCCACCGCTGTGACGTCTGATTGTATGGTGTGTTGCAAAAATTATATTAACACTATGCTTAAACAAGATAACAGAATGAAGTTGTAATATAAAGTCAAATGTAAATAACCAATACAAATACTCTTCCATAACAAAATATTTTATTTCCCTTTACGTGCACCTTTCTTCCTTTCATAACATGTATATTTGTAAATAATGAATTTTAATGAATGCATGCTAATTACTGTAGATCAAAAGCCTCTGAAAGTTTAGAACTAGATTTTAAGCAGAGCTTGTTGTCATTAATATGAAGCATATATTTAGATAATATTCCTCATGTAGCTAAACTTTGCAGTGTTACGGGCATTCTTGTCCTGCCACCTATTGCCTTCTTAATTCTATGAGCTCTAGGGATGATTTACATGCTGTACGTGTCTGAGATGGGTTAGAAAAATATGTTCAGCAGTCTTGACCTGTGTAGGGTTCTGAGGAAATGCCTTATTTGGGGGCATAAAGGAATGGTTCAACACCAAGATCAGACAAACTGGTACTTGCTCCTCTTACTCTTCTCTCTGGGAAGGGAAACCATGCTTCAAGGTACAGTCTTTCGAAAGACCTCTCCTCAAAGCTTGCTTGCTATCCATTTAAAAAAAAAAAAAAAAAAAATCACAAAACCCCACCAAAGGTTAAAGAATAAATACGTTTGTCTAGAATCACTGTCACCTCAGCTTTGCAGAGCACAATTTCCCCTTAAAGACAGATTCACATTCCTTTTACAGGCTATTTCAACCTGAACATATGGTTAACAGGGTCCTGCTAATCCTTTGCTAGCTTCAGCACTTTACAGTGTAACAGTGTGAACATGTTGTTGGCTAGTCCTTGTCCCAGGAGCATGAATGAGTCTGCCATAATTCTTATAAGGAAATTCTTACAAATTCTGTGTTTTCATTAAACTGTTACACTGTAATATACATATCTGATTACACTGGTCCTGCCAAAAAACCCCAAAATATACAATAGGATAGGCTTTTCTGTTCTTTTTTGGTTTCTGCTGTTTGCTTGTGGGTAGCAAAGGCTTCTTCCATCTCACATTCCAGCAGATTGGTGTCCTGTCACCAATATCAGCAAGATCAGGATTGTGCCATGGCTGTCCTTGGCCCTCGTTATTAGGCCAAAAATAACGTCAGCACAATTTAGCAGTGCCAAGATTATAGCGAGCTATAATGACATATGTTTTGTTGGGAAATTGATGCTGTGACTGAATAAGAATGATAATCATAGTTGTTTGGATGGTGCTGGTGGTGGTTGCACAGTAGAGAAGTGCTGCTCTGCATCCTTCAGAACTCCCTGGGTATATAACTAGCTTGTCACTGTGGGGATGTTGGTTTGCATTTGGAAATCTCCTTATCAAATGCAAAACTGCTATGAGTGTTCATAAATACAATCTAGGCCAGTTCCCAGTGGGCATCATCACAAAACCAAATCACACTGGTAGAGCTGGTACAGATAATAGCCTTTGTTCAGAGTAAGTTTTCCATGTATGATGGTGGAGACTGAAAAACCTGTGTATTACTTAAAATATAACATTGACAGTCAATGGAGACTGACTATTAATTTGTTGTGTGTCTCAAAACATTTTACACTCTGGGCTGCTTTTCCAATGTAGTCCCAAGTTCATTCTGTGCAACTATTCAGTGTGGATGAGCCGGGTTTCTATTCTGACTTGAGATAAATCTTCCTGAGCACTAGTTTCTACTCTATCATGCTTGGAAAACCAGGGAAGTACTCACTGGACTTTCTACTTGACAGGCATGTTTACTGCATGCCTCCTTACTGCACAGAGCAGAGACTTTTGTTATTCCTCTTCAAGCCCCTGTTATTTATACCAGCTAACACCTCTCCAACAGCACATGGAAGCTTGTAGTTTGCTCATAAGCCACTTGCCATCCTGCATGTCAAAAGCTAAGAGAAAAACAAAAAAAGAGTAAGAATTTTGCATCAGAGGGTATTTAAAGAATAATATGTCACAGAGCTAGTATATCTTGGCTACCATCCCTCTTCTGGATTATTTTAGTGGCTGTGTCTAGCCCTCTACTAGCTGTGCCATGTTTTTATGGTTTATCATAATCATAAAAATGTGTCTATTACCTCTATCAAGAATTTGGAGGGTATATTTAAGGGTGATGCATAAAACCAGAAGCAAGTGAGTTCATGTTAGAAATAATGTAAAAGCCATCTCTGTTGTGCTGTGACAAGTATTTCCCATGCAATAGGGCCTCCTGGGAGCTGTGGCTTGCCATTTATGCAGCCCCAAAGCTAAGCCAGATGTCTCCGAGCTTCCCCAGGGGAGAGCAGTCTCTGGGTTGGGTAAGGCAGCAAGCTATTTGCAGGTTGAGTGTAGCAAAAAGTCCTAGTCACTTCTGATAGGAACACTCAGTGACCTGGTATCTACATAAGCTTTAAATTTGTATTTTTTTCTTCACTTTCCTGCATTCTGTAGTTCTTGCTAGTTTCAGAATCTATTATAAAGTCATTGAGAAGAGGAGGCAACAATTTTCTTTCTGGCCAAGTATTAAAAATACCAGCACAATCACTTGTATTTCACAATTAATGATCTTTCTAAGGAGTTTTAAAAAATAAATGTAAAAAGAAAAATCTTGTTAGTTGCTTCTCTTGAAGTGGTGATTAGCTGAAATGGGCTTTTCACATGCTAAGCCTTAGGAGGAATATTAGAAGGGATGGGAAAGAAGCTGGATAAAGCAGATCGACTAGATTAGAAAGAATCTTGGGTTTCATTCGTTACCTCTGTGTAACTCTTGCAGGAACTGTATTAATGAACAACTCTGTTGAAGTTGTACCAAATTATAACACCTGAGGATCTGCTCTTTATACTTTGCCTACTTGGTGCATCTAAGTTTTGTCTTTTTTAAGTAACAAGGAAGCAACTTATTAGTCAAATGAAGAATATTTTTGAGATGTATATTTTTTCCACTCTGTAAGCAATGAACTAAAAAAAAAAATTATGTCCAAAGTCACAAAATAGAACATGCAAGAAATGAGTAAACTCAGAAGAAAAATGTCTCGCTAGCTGTTGTTCTCCTTTCCCTTTACTGTACAAAAGGAAACATTACAGATGTGGTGCGGATGGGGGCCATAAGATCCCCAAACCAGGATGCTGACCTGAGATCCATCAGACTTAGTGCTGCATAAATCCTCAAAAAATGTTTGTTGCGGGAAATGGTCCTTCTACGTGTAATGTTTTAATTTCAGCCAAATTATTGATACAGGATGAAATAAAGTTGAGGATATTGCACCAGGATCACTACATCCACAGTTCTATTTCTAAAGCTGTCAGATTTTTTTAATAGCGTCTCTGAAAGACAAGTTACAGAGTTACTATGCACAAATTCATGGCTTGCTTCCAAGGCAGATTACTTCTCCCAACATTTGTATCTTTCTTCTCATATAATGTAACAACAAAGCATTAATCATGCAAATATCAATATTTAATGATTATGTGGTTAATGCCTGCAAAGCACTTTACAGATAAAAAGTGTTCCATAAATCTAAATGTAGGATATTTACTCCTTGTCTTATCTTAGTTGGATACAGAAGGGCTGAGAACCAGTTCGTGTTATCTGGAAAGTATTTGATACTTCTGATATGAGGTGTAAAATATCCACCCCAAACTTACAGAGCTCTATGACAGTCTTTTCATTCACTTCAACCTGCTTTGGAAATTTGCACTATAGAAACATTTGTATGGTAATGGGTATAGAGCTCAAACCTCAAAACATACTAATTAGGTTAAAACCAGGATTTGGGAACATTTGGCCAGCTAATTAAAATGTCATAATTGGTGCTGCAGATACCATTGTTACCTCATGCAATTATATAACTGAAGATTTACTGTCTTAACGAGGGACTGAGGAAAGAGGATGGTTGTAGAAAAGAAAGAAGTAAGTCAAGCACAAGTTTTTTCCTGCATGTTAGCATTGCTAAAAAGAAAATCAGTATGGCCCTTTTTAAGTGATAGGCGAGTCACAGTCACCTTTCCTTAACTACCTCCTTTTTATTGAAAAGTTTCTTTTGGACAGGTTAGCAAGAGTTAAATGGCAACTTATGAACCATTGCTGAATGATTAAGAGTCTTGTGTACGTGAGTACTGCACTGAGTTTGGCCATAAGCAATCACTGGGCGAGATGAACTCCTCAAAAGGAAAATGTTTGTTTCTCTTGAGTCTCACTTGCTCCTTTTACTTTCTGTATCTGTGTATTATGGGAACTGTTCAGGTTTAACTAAGAGACGGAATAGCAAAAATTGTTTCTTCAGGTGTCATTTTTGTCAATTTAATTCTCAGTTGTCTGCTGGCACATAGCACTTTTCTCAGCCATTAGAAAATTTTGGGGAGAAAATATCCAATTCGTGTGTTCTGGGAGAAGGTTTTTTTGGTAGGATCTTAGATTTTGCCATCTAGAAGAGGTCATGTTCTCCCTGAAACTCTC
>NW_008824900.1:4118079-4119069 GCF_000699105.1 Pygoscelis adeliae | reverse complement strand
TCCCTACTTGCAAACAAGTACCAAAACCTACTACGCAAAATAGTTAAACATGTGTTTATCTTTGAGTTTATGCATAAATCTCCCCAATTCTTCCAAAACTTTTGCTGAAAAGGTATGGATGTGTTTTAAAACAGACTTGTCAAAGTGACGAAGTCTGTATCAAATTGTATGTGCAATGGACCTCCTCCACATGGTAAGGTTGCTTAATGAGAGTACAGTGTCCATTTGTGTAGGGTTTTCAGACCCAAAGCTGCCTGGATTGGTGAACGTCTAGAAGCCTGACAAAGCACAGTCCAAAGTGATAGGAGGGAAGATTACAGCTAAAAATAGGAGCTGGCAGCCCAAAGTCAAAACTGGTAGGGTGGGAATATCTGAACACTGCAGAATACAGGAATGGAAAAAAATTGTAACGTAGTTCAGTAAAAAACGACCAGGGTTGCCTTGGAAGTCTGGAGGGTGGCTTACGTCTCGTGGTGTTGCCGATAGTGAGCTCGAACTGTGGCTACACAGAGAGCTGCTGTCCTTGGTGGAGGCTGGTGTAAACCACTGCCACCTTTAGAGCAAGACTGCGCATTAGCTAACAGAAGTGTGACAGCACGCAACTGTGCTCTGGCACGGGGATAAAGGAGGATATTCAGTCAAGTCTGCCATGAGTAAAAGCACAGATTTTTATTTTTTTGTCTCTTAAGTGTGATTGGAAAAAAGTCATCATTTGATGAAACCGCGTTGAGGTTCATTTCAACCTGACAAATAGGGGAGCATGAGTAGAGAAGGCAGGTTATGTATTTTTCATTTATTTAAACTGGATTAAAAATAGGCTCTGAAATTTGCTGGATGACATAACTTCCTGATGGTTTGCAGACACATATAACAGCTACATTCTCTCCAAGGTCTTTATCTGGAGACCAGCTAGGATAGTGGAGAAGATCTGTCAGGCACCTCACTGCAGGCAGCTAACAGTCCTGCTGCAGGTAACGGGGAAGAACACCT
>NW_008824900.1:4114596-4117977 GCF_000699105.1 Pygoscelis adeliae | reverse complement strand
ACCTCAAATCAAACACTGCGCTCTCCATGTTGAATACCCATAGTATTTTGAATGCAGGATGCTGATTAGTGTCTGCTTGGACCAAGGGCTGATGTCGATTGGTTATAATTAGCTTCAGGCTCTTCTCCATGCTCAGAATTCAGTGCTCCGGGTGTAGGAGGCAAAACAATTACCAAGAATGGAGGAGGCTGCTATTTAAATCTATTTACATAATGTTGCTATGTTTTTCTTAAAATATTTCTGTGATTGAAAAACTCTTTCCTGGGTTGTCCTTTGCTAGAGATATCTTGGCAATTTTACTGGAAAGTTAGCTTTCAAGGAAAAAGAAAAGGACCTCCTGTGTGGCACTGGGCTGGTGGAGGTCAGAGCCATTCCCCGGAGACAAGCGAGCATGGCTCTTCCCCGGGCGCCAGCCTGAGCGGGAGCAATGCCAGTCCGTGTCCCTCTACACCAGTGTGTCCCCCATCCAACCTGAGTATTCCTTGTGCCATAAAATCTTTTCCTCCTTGACTAGGACAACTTTGAAAAATGTCTTTGATTTTTGAAAAGTTGGGGCCCTGTAGGTAAGAAGGTCTGTCGTTTAGTTACACTGAAAAAGAAAAAAAAGGAATGCAGCATCGCTAATGAGGTGTGTGGCACAATGAACCAATTAGCAATTACAAAAACCTAATAACTTTCACTTGGATTTCTGCTCCAACTTATGAATAATTTGTCACACCTTTTAAACAGTAAGCTGCATTAGCATGATCAAAACAGTGTATACCCTTGTCTTCTCTGATGCCTGTTAGTGTAAAACAGCAATGTACTATGCAATGCCTGTGTTTTGAGACTTTAGACTTGATGACTTTGGTTCATTCAGAGATGTTATTTTAAAAAAGGTCATTGCTATGATTTTTAGTAGACAGTACTTCTGAACCAGCATTCAGAAAAAAAGTGCATTTTATAAAGGACATTGTTTTGTTATAAGCTGATATTGGCCAAAAAGTAAAATTAGGAGAGTTTGGGTGAGGGAGAAGAGAAAAAAATTCTACCTTTTGTTCACTGGAGGATGTGCAGTTATGGGACTAAGGAGGACACATTTGGGATTCAATTCAGGCTCAGGGTTAGAAACGTTCTTTCCTAATCAGAAGCATACAGGTGAGAGACATGTTTTGTGTCTTTTATGCCTACCATCAGAAGAGATTCAGGTGCATGCATAATGCATGAGGCAAGTACCAGAACTGATGGAGAATAATCCATAAAATATGAAGCTGATGTTATGAATAATTAAAGCACAAACACACTCAGAAACACCTGCGTGCAGCTAATAGGATGGGTTGGACTTGGCCTATAAGAGTGATAGAAATGTAGAATTGAAACTGTCCCTCCTCCCTCTTGGGTGTACCCCGGACTGTGCGCTGAGCATGCCGCAAGGCATAGTTGCTGGGGCACCTCTCTGGGTTTCCAGACCCATGTTTGGGAAGGGAGTGAACGTTGTGACTTTCCTCTGCTACAGCTGCAAAGAGGACATGGTATCTGTTGTCTTCAGAGAGAAATTACCAGCATGTTTCCTTGTTACAATATTGAAAAGGCTGAACTTTCAGCCTCCTGGTAAGTAAATGCCAGTTTTGTTTAGAGACAGTGAAGAAAGATGAAATATTTAGCTTTTATCAATAATGTACCCTCTAAGTAACAGTGCTTACGTCGACACATAATCTGTGACAAACTTTCGCAGATCCCTTGATGCATTTGAGTGAAGCTCAAGGTTTTTTTAACTTGTAGGGGATGAATAACTTCTGAAGTTCCCTGCAGAGAAGAGAAAGAGAAGGGCGAGAGCTGAGCTTACAGTATCAGCAGAAGAGAAGGTCATATAAATTATTACTGCTTGTATGGCTTGTATGCTAACCCACTCATCTGGTGTTAGTATTCTTACCTAATACTTTTATGATCTCAGTAGAGATCTTGGGTCTGTTATGCTAGACATTGATCACAGACCAGAGGAAAACATCCTTGTCCTAAAGAGTTTGTTTAAAGTAGAGGGGACAAATGGTGGGATATTTTCTGAAGTTAAATGGTTATCTTTTTTAAGTTGAGTAAAGCTAGGGAAAATGTAAAGATTCATAGCAGAGAACGATTGCAATTTTACCTGAAACAGGGAGAAAAAGGTTCTATCATTTTAGGGAGCTTCCAGAATGTGTTTTAACTTATATCTCTGTTAGAGTGATTTGAACGTAATGGAAAATAGTCTCTGGGTTGTGGAGGTTTTTTGTGACTGTGCACATATCAAACTACAATATACTATTTTTTATACTGCTGCTCTTATGAAGGAGTTCTAGCTGTGTGAACAACAATCTTAGATCTTTGTTATTTAAATTATCTTCTTTGGTTTGATGTGTTGGACCCTAAGGAAAGTCTGCCTGTACTCTTATTTCATGGAGAGAGACTATGTGTTACTGAAAAACACATAGCTTTAAAGCTTACAAAATCCACAATGCTCTTGCTGGATCACACAGAGAGCGTGGGCTGAGTGCTCAAGTGATTAGGTGGATATGGTATAGATGAAACAAGAGAAGCTGGACCCATGGATCTCTGAGTCTGAATCGGCTAAAGAGACAAAGCTCCAAGAGTCCAACAAAAACAGTCCTTACAGTGACAGTTTGGATGGCATATCTGTTTACAACAGGGACAGTTTTCCCGTGATTTCAAAACTATGAATGAATTTCTAGTTTTGCCATAGAGTCACTGTCTAATACTGTTGCATCTGCTTATATTCTCTGTTCTTAACTGATAGACCTGAAGTGCGTTCCTATTTAAATTAGGCTACAGGCATTAGACAAAAGGAAGTAAATTTTCAGTTAATTCTAGAACTAGGACAACAGCCCCTTTGGAAAATGCTGCCTTTATGAAAACACTACTCAAATGAGCCTGACAAAGCACAAGATGATTATGTGTCCTTCTCTAGATTATTTTAGCAGCTTATTTTGCAGAACCAAAAGTTCTGAAATACTTTCTGTGGCTTGTGTCTTGGGTCAGGCATTAACAAATCATCATTTGTGTTTATCTCTTGAGGTTAGACTAAATGCTGAAATATTTTAGTATGATTTATCGCTAAGAAATAGCCAATGACTCTTTCTTCCCTTCCATCTAGAAGCCATTAGATTCTGGGATGCAATGCGTTCTCTGCAGACCTCAGTCTTTCTTTAATAAGGCAGACCTTCAGAGCTGTAGAAAGCCTTCCGATACTGTGAACTACGCTGTTTAAAGAAAAAACAAAACCCAGCAACAACCCTAAAACCAAACAACCCTCTATATTACTATGGAGGAAGCTGAACTATCTCTAAATTCCTACCTTGATTTTTCAGTTCAGTCATTGTTCTCAGTGGTAAATAAATGTTCTTCATA
>NW_008824900.1:4079154-4114579 GCF_000699105.1 Pygoscelis adeliae | reverse complement strand
CACCAGAAATGAAGAAGCTGCAGTGGCACTGGAGCGTGGACAATCCTAATTATGCATCCAGCATCTTTCCCACTGGCAGATTAAGGTATGATTTTGATTTTCAAGACCTTCACTGTTTTTCAAATTATTGTGTTAGGGAGCAAATTTCCTGGTGGTTCTGGCCTCCTGAGAGTGAGGAACAAATTTTAGAGTGTAGGTTCAGGCTTCCTTTGCCATAACACCTTTCGACTTTCGGCTGCTAGAAAAGTGTTTCTTCATCACAGACCCACCATAGAATTTCACAGGCTTCCTGTGAGCTGAACTGACTGATAAGATGTTCTTCACATAAAGCCTACATTTTTTTTTAATAATTGCTGAGTACTTCTTATAATAGGCAGTAAATTAATGTAAACAAAATTACAAAATATAATCACTGTCATCTAGTCACAGCAAATGACTATACGCAAGTACGCATCCTGGCAAGAATAAAGTTGTTAAAAATTATTTTTCTAAAACTACTTTAGTCTTTAAGTTTGTTTTTAATTATGGCTTTACATCAATTTCAATAACTTTTTATCTTCAAACCTGCTTTAAAAAGGAGCAATGTGTACTGATGAATTCTGCTATAAGCACTTTAATATTGAAAAGTAGTTGCTGTACACATATAGCAGCTGCTGGAGGGACAGATAAAATAAGCACATTTGTGAATGGTTTTGTCCTCTTTCAATAAAGAACTGAAAAATGACGTTGCAGTCCTGTGACCTCTGAGAATGTATCTGAAGAAAAGCCATGCTTATTTTAGCTTTCACAACTACATTTCTTGCAACAGCCACACCATCAGACTGATCATCCAGTTGATGGATATTCTAATGATCTTGTTCACTTTATGTGAACATGGCTTATGGCTCAGACAGGTGTACTCTTTGCTGGGTCAAAAACTGGCTGGACGGCCGGGCCCAGAGAGTTGTGGTGAATGGAGTTCAATCCAGTTGGCAGCCGGTCACGAGCGGTGTTCCCCAGGGCTCAGTTTTGGGGCCGGTCTTGTTCAATATCTTTATCAATGATCTGGACAAGGGGATCGAGTGCACCCTCAGTAAGTTTGCAGACGACACCAAGTTGGGTGGGAGTGTTGATCTGCTGGAGGGTAGGAAGGCTCTGCAGAGGGACCTGGACAGGCTGGATCGATGGGCCGAGGCCAACTGTGTGAGATTCAACAAGGCCAAGTGCCGGGTCCTGCACTTTGGCCACAACAACCCCATGCAGCGCTACAGGCTTGGGGAAGAGTGGCTGGAAAGCTGCCTGGCGGAAAAGGACCGGCCCCTCACTACAAGAAGGACGTTGAGGTGCTGGAACGTGTCCAGAGAAGGGCAACGAGGCTGGTGAAGGGTCTGGAGAACAAGTCTTATGAGGAGCGGCTGAGGAAACTGGGGTTGTTCAGCCTTGGAGAAAAGGCGGCTGAGGGGAGACCTCATCGCTCTCTACAACTGCCTGAAAGGAGGCTGTAGCGAGGTGGGTGTTGGTCTCTTCTCCCAAGTAACAAGCGATAGGACGAGAGGAAATGGCCTTAAGTTGTGCCAGGGGAGGTTTAGATTGGACATGAGGAAAAATTTCCTTACTGAAAGAGTGGTTAAACATTGGAAGAAGCTGCCCAGAGAAGTGGTTGAGTCACCATCCCTGGATGTATTTAAAAGACATGTAGATGAGGTGCTTAGGGACATGGTTTAGTGGGCATGGTAGTGTTGCGTTGACAGTTGGACTCGATGATCTTAGAGGTCTTTTCCAACCTTAATGATTCTATGATTCCATGTCATTTTTATGGAGTGACTTCAAAGCTGCTGGATGTACCTCCTATTAACACCTGAGATCTAACAGATGGGTCTCTTGGTGAGTCATTTTTTTTGAAGGTCCCACAAACCTGCTGCAGTAGGAACCTTATATAATGTATATAGGCTCCTGTACGATGTTCTGATTCTAATACTGTGCACATGGTTCCAAAAGCGACCTTGCCAAATCATTAAATGGATCTTGCAGAGCACTGAATTTTAATTGCTCTGGGGTTACTGAGAGAGAATAACATTGATTGACTAACTTTATGCAAGTTTATTAAGAGTTGTTAGTCTAATATCTAATTAAGGGACTTTATTTTACTTTTTGTACGATATCTCTATGAATTTCATTAACGATATTTTAAATATCCCTTTTCTAATGATGTTCATGCACCAAAAGGAAATTAGAAACATTACCTTGAACTGAAATGTTTTCTCTCTAGTGACAATTTTTCACACATGGTGGTTTCAGACAGCTAAATTCAAAGTTAGCCACAAGGCAAGTGGTGGTGAGATACAGAAGACCTGAAAGGAGGGAGCCTGACTGTTTGTGGCAAAGGTGAGATTACATTGTGTGAGAAGAGGTAGGGTTAGGTAGCTTTGTGCAGTATGGGTTCTTTTTGTCTGTTGTAAGCCTTTCCTCATAGAAATCCCTTTGCAGATGAAGGTAACTTAGTAAGATATACAGTAGCCTAAAGAAGTGAGGTTAAAATAGAACAGGCATGGAGTCAAGTCGAGGTAGTGGGATGCTCTCCTGAGAGTGAGATGGCAAGTGAGAAAGACTCAGAAGTGCTTTGAAAGAACAGCGTCCTAGCAAAATTACTTTCTTTCCTGCAGAACCTCCACATTACAGATTGTGATCCTGTGAAAAAGTGAATTTTAACATTAGTGTCAGTGGATAAGGATTTGTCATCTCCACCTGTGTGTGTGTCTGTGTCTCTAAGACTGGAGCTCAGGATGGGGACAGAGCAGACTAGAGACAACTGCGAGGATTTCCTTTTTCCTCATGTTTCCTGAACCAGAAAAGGATCAGTTAGCTTTGAATTCCGTTCACAAGGAGACTCTGCAAACTAAGGAAACATGGCTTTTTATCTAGGAAGAGAAAGACCTGATCAGGTAATTTAACAGAATGTGTCTTCTAGCCTTGGAATTTTTCTACTGAAAAATAGAAGATTACTGGATATTTTTGGAATACAAATTACTACTGTGGTGCATATGTCATGGTTGGATACAACGTTATACTAGATCTACCATCAGTTTTTAATGAAGAGGTATAAGATAATATAAATTTCAGACCATGTTCCAGGGAGGATGTTATCCTGAGACAACAATAGTAAAGGACACTGAAATGTCAGGGAAAGGGGATACAAAGCTACAGAACCACTTCTAGCTAGACTGACTAGGGGAAAGGACATATTCTGCATTGCCTATGGCAAGAATAAAGTGTGAGGCTAAATCTCATGTAACAAAATGCTGGAGAGCCATTAAGAATTGAATATTATCATATGAACACATAGCTGGCATAAGGTGAGTAACAAATAATGAGAAGATTGGCATATCCAATTTATTTATTAATTGTTATAATAGAGCTAGCTAAGGGTAGAGATATTTTGTACTACTTATATAGCAATAACCTTTGGTATGAAAGGTCTAGTCTGTAAATAACCAAACAAGAAATTTAACAGCATTAAGTACTGCATTTCAAGTAGAGAATGGTGATCAACACATGCAAACTCAAAATTTGGTTAGCTGTATCAGTTGTCTCATTCTGCCAGTTAAGACTTTTGTAAATGTGCAGAAAATACACTGATCGGGTGTTTTGGTAATCAGGACATTGATTACCGTAAAAGGAGTGATTGAAAAATAATTTATTATTTAGAGAGAAATTATTTAAAAACTATTTGAATTTACTTAAGTGTGTCAGTGAATGCAGCTTACTTTTAAGCTTGCTTGAAATAGTAAGTTCAAGGATCAGTATCAAGAGTATCATCCTATGCAAACCCAGTCAATTAAATATCGGTAAGGAAAAACCCAAGCTGTGAGTGCTGTTAGTATCTAGGAAGGCTTGTCTCATAGGAAGGGTTATTGAAATTCATCCGGGCACTGGCTACCATCCTCAGCATGCCTCTAACGTGTGGCATTCAATTCCAAAACCTTTCTAGTTTGTTTCCACTAAGATATGTCCCTGATGACCGGACATGCTAAGATTTAAAAATCAGCCTTGGACAAAAATAAAACAAATGCAGAAACCCCAGCAACAGCAAACTGAGTCTTGCAGTTCCTACCATGAGAGGCTGATCCAGTAGTGCTTCCTATGGAAATTTTAAATTGCATTTGTATGCAGAAGTGTTAGTTATTAGCTTTTTCTCTGATCTTTTTAGTCATTGTGGTTTTTTGATCACAGACTTTGAAGCAATGTTACTAGGCAGAAAATTTGGTCCCTTGCTTAATTAATAAAAGTTGATTAAAGATTGTGCTGCAAGGATAGTGATAATGTCATAAGAGAAAAGATGTTATTTACTTCATATCAACATCCTGGGCAAATAGGCAAGATGTAAAAAATACAAGGATAGTTTCCACCATCTGCAAATTGGTGGAAAAAAGCTGATAATTAGCAGAGTGCAGTCTGAGCTGGGTACATCTGTGTGCATTTGTATTAAATGTTCTAAAAGTCTATTTCAATAAAATGTTTCAAATTACTGTCTATTTTTACAGTCTACAAACCTCAACATACACCCAGGAGAATAAATGTGTTTTTCAAAACAAAGGTGCCATACTTGCTTAGCATGGATTTTATTTTTGTAGAAAGAGAGGAGCTTAGTAGCACTAATTTCATCTACTGAATTGATAGCATTTAGGAAGTTTTAATTGTAAGCCGTAAAATTCCCCTTAGCTCCTGGCTCTGTTACTCTTGGATACGGCATTACAGGGTACAGGGTCTGCTCCAACCACTCCTGCAAACTGTAATGAGGCAAACTGCACGCAGGTGATTCTGCTAGTTTAGCATATATCATGTTTTTCCTGAAAGAAAAAAGAAGGGAAAAAACCCAACACCCTGGGCTCTAAAACAGTCATGCCATGAAATCAATTTTGTAAATGTCAAGACACTGGGCTGGAATTTTCCAGGGAGTCTAAGAGCATTAGCAGCTCAAATCGCATTGAGAACCTACCCTATATGCTCTGGACATATTACAGCAACAGAAGCTATGTAAAAACAGCTGCCCTGGCAATGTGGAATATCCCTCGGAGAGAAGCCTTTGAACCGAGGTCAGCCTTGGTATGGGGTTGCAGAGAGGGGAACTCACATCTCTCCAAACTGACCGGAGATTTTTTACGTGCCCTTCTGGATAGTGCTGGGTGCATGCAGGGGTGTTGCTGCTCCCTGTAAATCCAGGTGTAGTTGCAGCCACTGTCTATCCTTCAGGCAGTTAGGTAGAAGTGTATGTAGTGAGAAAGATGTAATTCACCCCTTTAAAGCATCCTGGGCAAATAGGCAGCATAAATATGAAAATATTTCACTAAAAAGAACAGCTTTTGTCCTTCAACTGACACTCACCAATGTTCCTTCAAAGCAGTTAGGCGGAAAGAGGACGTGCGTTCACACAGTCTGTCTGTCAGCATTTTATCAGGCAGAAACTTCTTAGCTGGGATACTGCCTATCTTCCCTTCTGTAGTATTTAAAATGTGATCTGAGCAAAACTCCAGCATTCTCTTTTCCTCAAAAATGTATATTTTATATACAAAAATATGTATATAAATACATATATATAAAAAAACCCCTTTTTTTCCTCCTGAAATTAGTCATAAAATGATGAAGCTTTGATTTTGTGTTTTACCACAGGGTGGTGTAGCTCAAGTGTTTCCAATTCCAATTCTTTCTTAGACAAGGTTCCCACCTTTGGCTGCATCTCCCATGTTTCATTGCATTCACTGGTACACGATGTGGGAGAGGGCAGGGACACACTTGAATAGTGTGAATTGCTTTAATTCATATATTAAACAGTGGTATTTCTTTTCCACCTCCCAGGCACCTGGGGATTTCAGAAATGAGCTGATGTACTTTGTAGGTGCATCTCTATATACTAATTGGCAATATAGCCTTGTTCAAATCCTTCAAGCCTTTAAGTTGCACTAAAACAAAAACTGCTCAGCACCTTAGTTTTATTTAAATCATACAAAAATCTCAGGCAATGTTTGGTAGCCTTAATTATAATTCATTGATTACTGCTGAGAAAGAATAATTGCAAATGGCTAAACAAGAAGGTTTTAGGCTTGCATTGCAATTAGTTTTAAGCATTAGTCTGGTAAGTGCAATGCTAACTCTTTACATGGAGAATACTGCTGAAAGAAATGTTTTCTCTACTTTTATTCTTGTCTTAAAATTTTTCCTATTTGTCAGGAAAAGAAGCCAGAATTCTGATTTCAGTGAAATACACCTGCTGAGGTTGATTGTATGTCTCCGAAAGCTACGGGTGACTCATGTTCCTGTTTATTAACAAATCAGATGCTTGGATGTGTTCCAAAGAAACGTTTTATGCAATTTGTTTAGTGATTTAATGCAGAAACTCTGTTTATGCAGGTCCTTAGTTCCTCTCCTCCCTATAGCATCTGAGGGCTGGGCCTTTATTCCACTGTTATGACTTGTACTGCAAAGAAAAATACATTAAAGGATGTGACATATTCTGCTTCCGATTCAGACAGTGATAAATTATGTTTTGCTGGAGTTGAAAGTGTTATTTAAAAGTAAAGTAGGATTAATGTTCCTAATATTGTTGTTGTAATGAGCAAGTGGATGAGCAGAATATGTCTGCGATGTCTTTGCAAAGGTGATGTACTATGCATGTGTGCACATGTGTATTTAAAGACTAGATTTTTGTTACATAATTTTACATCTAAACCTGTAACCAATTTATCTGATCTCCATTAGTTTTTTTAATGTATTTAGAAGACAAATGTCCCTGAAACAGTTAACATGAAGAATGACCTTGTTCTTCAAGTTTGTATTACCGTGGCTTCCTCCTCATCTCTTAATCTGCTCTGAAGCAATTTTTTTTATTTCTGCT
Organism: Pygoscelis adeliae; assembly: GCF_000699105.1. Lineage (NCBI taxonomy): Eukaryota > Metazoa > Chordata > Aves > Sphenisciformes > Spheniscidae > Pygoscelis > Pygoscelis adeliae. The sequence goes on along the minus strand of NW_008824900.1, from coordinate 4,107,711 downwards.
ATAAGGTAAGATCCTATGTGTGCTGAGTAATGAAGAGGTAAAATTGCTGTTTGTGTGTAGTGAATGTTTTATAAAAGATGTTAAATGTAATGAGCAAAGGCAGAGTACAGTGATAGCTGTAGTGTAAAAATATTAGCAAATGATATAACTGTCAAATTAATTAAATTCAGTATGATATAAATGAAGGCATAGTTGTATGCAAAATAGGAGTTCAGGCATTTAGCTAGTTGGTTGTAACTAGTATATCCAACCGATGTCAGGTAACTATTTCAGCATAAAGAGCATCATTTGCGTCTGTGAGGTTAACAGAACTGTAATTCTGTTCATGGGAATTTGGCCTAAGTTCTCAACATAAAAAAAAAATACCACATTTCTTTCATAACAAACCTTTTTGTTCTGAATCTTAAGCTTGTGTAAATTAGCGTAAATCCATGGAGGCCAAGTATATATCCTAAGGAAAGACAGTTGGATGTGAGGAACGTGGACACGGAGTGTTTCTGTTACCAGCTTTAGTCCCCTGCTTTTACAGGCGTGCTTGGCACATCTCACCGTTAACAAATTTCTCAAGCTCTATCCTAAGCTGTGTCTTCTTTTCACTGTCCCTATTTCTAAAGCCCTACCATCCTGCTAGTCGGAAACCTATTTCAGGTGTCCAGTCTAGATGACTAGATTATAGTCCTTTGTTCCTCTGCCAGTATTTTCCTCTGGCTGCTATCACCTTCTTAGCCTTCACTTTGCCAGCTTTGCTGTTCATGTAAATTAGGATCTCCTTTCTTCTGGTTGCCACTGATGCTCTCCTCTGTAACTGTAACAATTGGGTCTAATCTTTCTTGATGTCAAAAACATCAATATTGGTATGATTGGTATTATCTACTTGGCCTGAATATTGTGACTTGTAATACCATCCTGTGGCCTTTTGAATGATTGAGTTTGTTAATACTCTAGGCATACCTGTGAATGACATAATCCTTCCTTGTGAAGAACACAGGCCCAGTGAAACATGGTTTAGCACAAACAGTCATAAAACATTTTTTTTTGATTGCAAACTCATAGTGTTTTACTGTGGTAAGGATTATATTAACAGAGCTAGAGACAACCTGTTTTTAGAAGCTGACGTTTATTTTATTATAGTGAAACAAAGTCTTTTGTGGTTTTCCTGTTCTTCACTGCTCAGAAAATTGTTAATATTCTAAGGGAGGCTGAGAGGATTACTGTGTGAAAATATGAGAGGTATGAATGGGGAGAATTAACAGCAATGGCAAGATGATTGACTATTGACAATGCTGTGTGGAAGTTCAAAGAATTTAAGTTATCTCTGACTGGAGGAGATAGCTGTCAGACTGCACCTGGAAAGCTTTTCTTTTTGAGGTCTGGTATTTCATGACTTTGAAGTGGATGTCAGTTGTGTTTTCTAATATACAGGATAAAAATGGAGGTGATTCAGTACACAGCTCTGTAGTGTTCGCAGATGCTTACAAAATATTTTATTTGAACAGGGGAACAGATGCGCTATTTGCAAAGCACATGAAAGTCAATAAGAACTTGAGTAAAAGTCAGCATAGATATTCCCAGAACAATGGGTCTTCAAACCTGTTTAACCTCCCACCATAACAACAAGGCAGCAGATGTCACATATCTTGACTTAAGTTTTTTGGTACTGTCTCTCATGACTTCTTGGAAGCAAGACAGAGCTATATGGTTTGATGACAATAAAGTTAGATGGGACCAAAACTTATTGGGAAATGAGTCTCAGAGAACAATTATCAATGATTCACTGTCAGAATGGAAAGGCTGTAACATGCGAGGTCCCCAGTAGGCTCCCCAGGTACTACTCAATGTTCTTATTAGCAGCCTGGAGCAAAAAAGGGAGAGTCCGTTCATTAAATCTGCAGGTGATATTAATATGAGGGCTTGTATGAAGAAGGTTTAGCATTTAGAAAAAGCTTGATGTGTGAGAGAACTGGTTTGCAATTCTGTAAGGACAAGTAAAAAGAACTAGACTTGTATACAAATGTGCAACAGGTTGGGGAATAGCAAGTTAGGCAGGTGTTCTGGGGAAGGGGACATGAAGGTCCCTGAGTGAATTGTAGTTGAGAGGGGACCACGGGAGTCTTACTAGTAAAGCTCATACTGGGAATTTCAAGTAGGAAATTACATATATGAAATCACCCTTCCTTCCCCAGCCAGTACTAAGGTCTTGGTGCTGGAGTATTCAGTCCATTTTTGGTCCTGCTCTATCAAAAGGTGTGAAACGGCTCGAATGTTCAGAGGAGACCATATTATTTGATCCCCTGAAATGAAATTCTGGCAGTACTAGACAATAGGAGCCGAAGAATGTGAAGAATGTCCAATACCATTCGCAAGAGCTTAAGCAGCTACACTTAGAAAGCATCATCAGATTTGCAACCATGAAGTTACAGCAAACACCAGAGGAGGTATGTGCCTCTCATACCAGTACAACACCTCAGTCATGAAAAAAGGGCACTGGTCAAAGGGATAGTATCTGCATGCCCAGATCTGTAGCAAATACTGCCTTAAATTCCTTCTTGTCAACTGTGTTGTAAAATATTTTTGCAAAGACCTAGCCTTCCAGGAAAAAAAGCTAAGAATTTTAAGCCAAGTTGCATCGAGTGTTTAAGATAATAAGGCCGGGGGAAAGGTTTCTAAAAGGTATAAGGAGTCTCACATCTCAATATGACTAAATTTTCTAAATCAAAGAGACTTAAGATTCCTGTGTTGTCTATTCAGGACAAACATTAAATGGTAAACATTGCCTTTTCCTGGGCACAGCCACATATAGGTGAAAATCAGCCATGCTCTTTACCTTACAGTCACCATTTTAATTTCTGAAACTTGCTTGTTTTAAGTTGATGAGCTGGTCATTATTTTTACTTTATTACTTCTTATTGCTGATTCTTTGCTTTAATTGTGGATTTTATTGTTCAGTTTTATTTGTAGTATAAATTATAAGAGTCTTTACCTAGGGCTTAAATCAATATTTTAACAGATCTTCTTGCACAGAACTAGCTTGTTTATCAAGACAAGTTTTTAGACTTGCTAACGATGGGGGAGTCGAAAGTATACTCAAGCCATATGGTTGTTTTCAAACTTGTACCAAAGTCCTTGCCATGCTCCACCAAAGAGTGGGCACAACTGTGTTCCTCAAAGGTAACACCATAACAAAGTTATTCCCCTGGTCACAGTAGACTTGCAGGGTTTTTTTTGCTTCTCTGTGCTATAAAATACATGCTTGCTCCCTGCATCCCTTCCTTGGCTGGGTGGACTGTATCCACAGAGAAGCACCTGCAGCAACTGCGTGGATTTGAATCCAGTGGCTCTTAGAGGGTCAATCTATTCATTGTTTAACAAAGAATAGATTTTAAATATATTTAAGCTTACTGTGACTTTAGTTATGGACCTGTAACCTGCATCTCAAAAACACAGCCTCCTTTGCAATCCCTGTGCCTGCTGAATAATACTTATTTCTGAGAGTTACCAGGTAGAGTTAAACAGTCAGTTAAACATATCTAGCTAGTGGGAACATGACCATAAAAGATGAAATCCTTCAACAGACAGTGCTGTTGCCCTGGGAGTACAATGGCTGAGGGAAGATGAAGGAATTGTGCTTAACCGCAATGGTTGTAGCATTTACCAAATATGTATTTATTTGTATTATCTGTAGTGGGGTCTGGATCGGGCTCTTTGGGCTAGAACCACAAATGGGTTAGTGATAGTAATGTTGATTGCTATCATTTCTCATTTTTAGCTTTTTATATATAAGGCTAGTTAGGTTATAGGACAAAATAAGGTTTCCAAGGAACTTCTGTGAGCGTAGGACTTGAATCTAATTTAAGACTATAAATTTATTCACGCTCTGTGTGATATTGGTTGCCTGCTATTGACAATTTTGGAAAGCGACAAAGCAGTTTAAGTGCAAAGGGATCAGGAGGCTCCTCCAATATTTGCAGAAGCTGAGTTCTTTGCAGGAGGTAGCTGAGGGCCCTGCTGGAGGCCGTGGTAGGATGATTATGGATTGCAAAGTTTAATCTGTCTGTTTTCACACATCATGCGCCAACTACAGACCGTGCCTACTGACCTTTTCTTGTTTATATGACAGAATTAAAAAAAAAAGAAAATAAAAATAAAGGAATGCTGTCTAGCATAAGGAATAAAGTAGTAGAAAAAGTGGTCCTTTTCCTATCTCTGCCACTGGCTTGCTGTGCAGCCCGGGGTAAATGAGATTTTCTCTCTGTGCTCTGTATTCCCTCCTGATAGTTTGCTCTTTAAACGGGCAGGATCCTGGGAGCAGGGACCGTGTGTGCTTCTGTAAGGTGGACCCTGTGAAAACCACATTTGAATTTTGCACTGAAATAGCACACGTGAGAATAATGCGCTCCCCTATACTTGTTTGCAAACTGAAATGTAAGTCAGTAAAGCTACAGCAGTCATTAAACTGGGAAATAAATATAAAAGTAAACATTTCTATTTCTCAGAAATTAACGAGGCAAAATATATTGTTCTATTTGGAGTTTATTATTTACAATGCATATTGCCACATGAGAGTGAAGTTATGGTTGACAAAAATGTAGACTTTTAAATATAGTTAAATATTTCAATAAAACCTCTAAATTAGGGCTTTATAAATTTAAATGGAACTTGCTTATCTTCTCTTTCATGGTCTGGTGAACTTCATAGCCTGACATTTCTTTCAAAATAGTGGAACTACAGCAGGAGAAAGCATAGCGCTGCCATGAATAAAAACTACTGTCATTCCCCAATGAGGTTTTGTTGTCAAGAAGCTCTGAAAGAGGAAGGACAGGAGGAAAGGACAGAGGGAGGAAATGACTACGGATGAAAAAAAACTGAAAAGAAATAAGGGAGCTACGCTTGTTACCAGAAATTATTTCAGCCATTATAAGTAGCAGAAACAACATCTTCAACACTACTGCAAGAATTTTCTGCTTAATGGTTCATTATTTCATTGTTGTTTGCTTTGATTATTATTGCTGCAAGGTTTATGGGTGTTATGAATCCACCGAGTGAGGTGTGTTATCAAAGCAGCTCACCTATATTCCTGAAGCAGCAGCCATCCACTTGTGCCATATAATTCAAAACTAAGCCCTGTTGGCTGATGCTTTGAATATTTTCTCTTTTTGGCTAGTCTGTAAAACACCATTTACCCCTGGCAGATTTACACACATGCAGTCAGATATGAATCTGCCAGAGTCACTAGAAAAAAAAATAATAATCCCTTTGCTATTTGGATTCAGGGCAAAATTAATTTAAAAATATTATTATTTAAAAGAGAGTAGTTAGATGATCAGGATTCTGGCTTTGATCAGCAAATATTCCCTTGACTTGTGCTTCTTTCAGCCTCCTGAAATTTAAACTACAACTGTAACCCCAGGGGCTCCCCAACGGCCATGGTTCATCCTGAAGCCTTCGGTTTGACCCTTCGGGAGTCCAACCCTGGGGCTCTGTGGTCAGCTGCTGATGACATGTGAGGCTAAGGCTATAATTCAGGTCTCTCCTATGCACATTTGGATTTTCATTAAAAAAATAACTACACAGTAACTGATTGGAACATCTTGATGTGGACAAGCAGATTTTATCAATATAATGCCCAGCTGAAACTGCAAATTTTGTTGCATGCGTTAGGAGATGAGTGGTGGTAAATGCCAGCTGCAAGTTCATACGAGAAACAGAAATATCTGCTTTTCTGGCCAGATGTCAAATACTTTTCTTGGATCGTGTATAAGCTTTCAAGAGAAGAGGCACTGGTTTTGAATCTGGTGAAGATAGAAGAAGTACAGAGAGATGTTTTTAAAACATTTGAGAGTTGCCAGGTGGGTTCTGCTGTCAGTTGTACTCCACTGCAATCAGAGCTCTGGGCTACTGATTTTATATATCTGAAATGCCTGAGGGAGGAAATCTAAACAGGTTTTGTATAAACTATCTGTTGCCTACAAGTTACAAAAGCAGAAAAAGTCCTCCAAAGAAAAATACTATTTCCGTGTTGTTACTTGCTTTGAGTAGTCTAAAGGTAAAAATGATTTAAAAAAGAAGACACTGGAAAAACCAACTACATCCCTTCAAACTGTCTGTACCTGTTGGAACAGCAAGAGGGAGCAGAAAGGCACTAAACCCCCAGCAAAACAGTACCAGTGTTCAGAAAAGCCAGCCTGGTAGATTGGAAACACCAACGTTATGTTGAGCACTACCTGTGAATGGGCACATAGATGCTACTTGTCCTTGCAGCGATGTCCGATGGTGGATGGATAATGTCACCACAAGACAATCTGTTTAGGAACAACAGATTTTCCAGTTGACAGACAGAAATTTGCTCCTCTTCTACACGCTCCACAGTCATGCATCTCATCTAAAGGTACGTGCCTAAATTGGATATAGAATTATTCACCAGCAGCACAGATTTTTCTCCAATGCCTGCAAAACCTAGGCAGGATGTTGACATTGCAGGGTGGAGTGTGGTGAACACCATCTCCCAGTGTGAATGGGCTGTGGGACATCGACTACAAATCTCCCACAGCCAGTGGTATGGATGCATGGGATGCGCCTGGCTCTGCTTCCAGGAGGAGTGAGTTGTAGCAGGAGACAGAGATCATGGCAGTAATACAGTTGAGATGCCAAAATGAATGGGTAGCATCTAACTGCAGACTGGATTTCGGGCTAGAGCTGATTATGCTGTATTCACTTTCATGTTATGTTATTTTATTCTTTGAGCTATGGAGCAGGTTTTAGAGCAAAGGAACTGACTGTCACACTGAATGTAATGCATTAGTAGTGCTAAGTTGCCATCTCTGAAAAGGACTCTTTTCCTACACCTTTACTTGTTGGTAGCACGTTGGAGACTGGTTGGAATTTCCCAAGATATTTTTTGATCTCTTTTTTTTTTTTTCTCTATTTTTATCATTGGAAATGGGAGTGATTCACAGATTTGGCAGGCAGAAGTCAATCAGGGTCATTGCTATTTTAGGCCCTTAAAAAAATTATCTCTCAAAATCAAGAACATAAATTAAGTAGACATCTTCTCATCTGGAAAGTGTAACAGGTTCAAAGACGTACAAATGCACATCAGTTCTCCATGTGGATTTTGTAAGGCTTGAGCATATTTGGCTAGCAAAAGGAAAATTTAGGAAAGAAACTGTGTGTTTAAGTAATGAATCTGTCTGGGAACTCCATGGGAAGTTGTTTGCATTTAACAGCTTCTATTCATGGGAATTCTAAAAAAAAAGTCTTAAACTTTTAGGTTAGAGATATGCATTAAATTTTTTATCTGATGGATTTTGATCCTTTTTTTCTGCTGGCTGAATAGATATGAGCATGTCATAGTTTCAAGAAAACTAGTTTTTTTTTAATCAAATGTATTCAAGTAATATTGTTCTAGCATAGATTTTTGTGTCAAAATAGTAAAAATTCAAACTCTTTTGTCTGATTTCAAAAGGGTTGCCACTGATTAGAAAAAGAATTATTCTGAAGTCCAAGTTTAAAACTGAATGGCTGTTATTGTTTAAAAATAGGGCAGTCATTTTCACTTCTTTATTGGGTGTAATAGCACTTTTAGGGAAAAATATTGCATGTGGAAATGTGAAATCTAGTCTATGTAATTTTCCACTGATAAAACAGCTGCATTTCTGTTCTGCAAAAACTGTTGTCAAGGAAATATTATACCTGAATATTGAGATGAAGAATGCAAACAGGCCAAACTTATGTAATAACAGAGATTATTAAATAACAACCAAATAGTCATACACTCCCTGATGTCTTTCCAACAGAATATTTGTGATTTTTCTTATTTTCACTATTTGTTTCAGTTCTAGTGAAGAGCAGTGGAAGAAGGAGTATTCACAATACTGTCCTCACGCTGCATGCTGGCTCTGTCTCTTGTTAAAATGGGCTTAGGAACAGTTTTCTGAGATGCACAAGTACTGTGTAGTGCCTCAATTGCATTGACTCTTTCTTCTATGTGATAGAAACTTTTCTGAGACCTATGAATCACCTATATTCATCAGACATCTCTGATCCCTGTACATCAGAGGAGATACATGCTAAAATTAACGTGCCTTTTCTAAGGTCAGGGAAGAGAGACCATGTTGCATCATGTGTTAGCTCGGCTCTCACGGGAGCTGTAGCAATGATCCATTGTTCAGATGACTTAAAGCCATCTGCCATGGGTACCCGAGGATGCTCTCTATGCTGGCAGTCTCCCACAGGGAAACAGAAGGTAAAAATAGCTTTTCACCAACAGCTGCTTTCCACTTCCACGTTAATGATGCATGATGGACCTCAGGAAAGGTGATAATGTGTGGGAATAAGGTGGGACTGTTTTATTAAGATGTTTGATATTCAGATACAGAGTCATCACCTTAGGACCCCTCCATCTAGAGAATTGCATGTTTTGAATCTCATCAAGAGCCATTTTACCTTGTAGGAGTGCCAGAATAAATACACAAGTTGTGAACGTGCAGCTAAGGCAGGGATCTAACTCATACTTTATCTTGGTATATTTTGGAAATAGTACAGTGGTGAGCCAGGCCTTTCAGTTTTTATTTGTAATGTTTCCAGCTTGAGCTGGCATTTTGCTACAAAAATAAAATCTAGCTGAGCCAGTCAAAAAACCTTTGGCTTGCTGGTAACTGGAAATAGATGTAACTTAATGTAGAATACTGCAATTGAATGCTTGCAGGCATTCGTACGCAACTTGTGTGTTTAAATAATGACATAATAAAAACAACTAAGAATTCAAAATATCTATTTTAAATATATTCTGATAAATAGGAGTGCATGAGTGTTGACTAACAACTATTTGTGGACTGCTCAACAGGCTTTCCTTTTAAATCTGTTAAAGGTTATTGTTCATTATTTCTGCTTCCTCTATTCAACTGGCATTTCCTCATTTTTGGCTATAAACAGGTACCATATGTTCAAAGGGCTGATGGGCTTCACTGTGCTTGTGTCTGATGTTATTGGTTCACAGGATTGTAAAACAGCAATGTTTGAAGTACCATGTTGCACAAACTTTGTGGATTTGAATTTTAGACTCTGGTAGTTCTAATGCATTTATTAATATATTAAAAAAACACTAATAAGGACAGAATATTCAGTGCTAAAATTCTTTTTAATACTGAAAATTTCAGTCAGTAAGAACCAAAAAAGGAAATAGAATAAACCAGCTATGTTATTATTGATTCACTTCATGGTACTCAAATTACACAATACAATTAATGAGGCTGTAAATGCCATTTCTCTATATTTCAGTACATTGCTGAATGTCTAAAATCCCTGCTCATTCTCCTCTGGATGACTCTCTTCCTCTGTCCCTTGTCTGTCGATCTTCTCTCCAGTAGGCAAACACAGCGCAGACAGACAGAGTCTCTTTCTGAGCAGGATGGGGACGGGTCTCGGTGCAGGCTGAGGGCAGTGGCACCAGCTCTACATGCAGGTCATTCAAGCTGTGACTGCTGGGGCAGAGGGGTGTGGACGGGCTGCTGCCTTCACTGCCTGTATAAGAGCCCAGAAACCAGGTTCAAGCCCGGCAGTGGTAGGAGTCACAAGCACCAGCTCCTGTCTCTGCTTCTGGCCTCTTCCCACCCCATTTCCATGGGAGGAAGGATCCCAAATGGGTCCTGATGCTGCCAGCATCAGGTATCTGCAATGTTGAGTGGTTACACTAGACCTAAGCTACCTTCTGTCTAGCAGCCACCAACACCTCTGGGGCAGAAGGAGCTACAGCAGGAAACTCAAGGAACGTCCCAAGGGGATCGGCCTTCCCACCATGCCTGCCATCAGCTCTGGGCACCAACCTGGCTCCATCCTCGACCCCTGCTTTAGCTGCTGCGCTCTGCCAGGACATGCATTTGCAGGGCCACATGGTGAATGAAGCTGGGGAATGGATCCAGGATAAAAATAAGCCTGATCTGGCTCATTGAATTATACTTGCGTGGGCTGGGACAGGAATCAGAGGCTGTAAAGGCAGGGGAGACGACAGAAGCAGCTTGTGATAGCGCTGCTGTTGACGGAAACATCTGTGACCAGGGTCCTGGTTATCAGCGGCGTGGGACAGCATGTCGGCACCCAGGGACCTGTTGCCTTACTGCACGCAAGCTCTCTGGGAGAGCATTCATCACAACACAGGGATTCACTCTCCTTCAGCAGCACGTATTAACGATTCTTAACAAACCACAGTCACTTAGACCATGCACTGAAAATGGCCTGCTTTGAATTTGCAATTCTTTCCCTCCGGAGGAGTGGAGATGATTTAGCTGGAACCACCTCAGAAGCTAAAGGGTGTGGGGGTTGGCTTTGAAAGACATTGGGGAACTTCAGTAACTTTGAGAAGTTACTCCATAATTCTGCGCACTGGATACAAGAGCCTTGCTCCCTGCGAGGGACCGAATGTTGTTAGCATGCATAAAAGGTCTACCAGTAGTGGGAGACAGTAGCTAAAAAAATGAACCCCATGAGAAATTTGCATTTTCTGACAGTTGAGGTTGCCCTAACTGAATTAACATTTAAGAAGTTACACTGGGATAATCCATGTGGTAGTTAATTTCAATGTTTTACTGCACTGGCAGTGAAAATCACAGTAAATTAATTTCTATAATGCTTGAGAAGTTATTTTCAGACATTTCCTTTCTCATTCATATTTAATGAACTTTGAAAATTTACATTAGGGGATATCTATGTAACTTTCAGTTTTTTACTTGTGGGCAAAGGCAACCTGGCTATTGATGTTTAAACAGAAGGCTATAAATACATTAATGATACTTAGTCAACTATATTCTGTATTTAACTGGCAGACCTCTTTTCCTTAGATGGATTCTCTCCAATTTTGTTTTTAAAACATCTACTTTCCCAGTTGAGACTGATGTTCATGGCCAAGTAATCTAAATCTTGAGGGGGCATATGTTTTAAGTAGTATTTTGATGTGGTGGTGGCTCTTTTTTTCCTTTTGATTTAACAAATCAGGAGGTACAGGTTAGAAGAAACTCTTCTGCTGAGTTCTGTTTATACCCTCTTGCTTAATGCACTGTCTTGGAGAAGCTGCAGTATCAAGCGGGATGCAGCTTTGATTACGAGAAACAAAGAGGGAATTCAAAGATACGCAGCTGATTGTGAATCTCATGGATGGGTGCACACTCAGCACCATGAGAGAAACATCCTACTGACACCCTATTTTTCTTATAAATCTGTGCATGAAGCGCCTGAAAAAGGGAACAATAATTTAAAATAATTACCCAGTGTAGTTATATCCAATATCTTTCTACACTGATTTTTGATCCTTACATTTCAGGCTCCTGGCTCAGGCAAAGGGCAGTTATAATTTTACATGCCGCTCACCTTATTAGTACTCAGACAAAAGCGACATAATATCAATGAAATATTTTGGAGGCAGAATATAAAACTACATGGATGTAAATTACTTGGAAAGAAAATGGAACAAATGAAAGTGGAGGGCCTTAGGATGAATGTTTACAAGCTAAACAATATCTTTTACCTGCAAAGTCACAAACTCTGCATTTCCCTTTCATAACTCCATTTATGCAATTACTCTAGCTGGAAACTGCTAAAATCTGCAGAGAACCATTAAAACTTAATCTCAGATTCATTCCTGTGCAGTGTTATTAAACACTGACATATCCTGAATGTGAGAACTGCAGAGCATTTTTCTGCAGAGAATGACCAAACCTGTTGGGATAAAAATAATTTCTACTGATAAACAAAGCTGTATGCTCCATCTTCGCAAGATTTTAGTCTTTATTTTTAGTCTTTCTAATGGAGAAAAAGATGTTTAACAACCATTCTACATGCATACTGCCATAGATTTCCCCCTGGAAAACATGTCAGAGGGAGCTGATGTCTCTCCAGGGGTGCAGTAGGGGAGAGTACAGTGAGAGAAAGCAAAGCAAGAGGGAAGGCAGGGGATATGAGGGGGAGGGAGGGGAGCTTTGTGGAAGATCGGTTAGGAAAGAAGGATCACTTTGGGGAAAGAAAGGGAAAATCATGGGAGAGAATTTTGCAGTTGAGGGAACAGGCTAAAAGACAAGGAGCATGGAGTTATTGAGCAGGACTGGACTGAGTTCATTTACAAAGAAGGAAAAAGAAACAGTTAATGGTATTTCAGTGGGACAAATGGGAAAAAAGGGGGACAGCTCTCCTCTAGGTGTCAATGAATAAGTCTGCAAGCAGAAAAGATGAATAGCAGGAAGGAATAAGGCTTGAGAAATACGCATGTTTTTCCTCTTGAAGTGGATTCACAGTTGGGGTTTTTTTGATGAAATGTTAATTGTAATATTCTTTTATGTTCTAAAAATGGAGATATTATTTAATAAATTTCCAAAAGGGATGATAGACTAGATAATTCATCTAATAGCTTTTGTCCAGAGCTATAGAGACTAACACACTGACAGCAACAAGCTCTTAGAAACGTAAAAGCTCTTCCCAGCATTCTAGCTAGAGAGGCTGGCATCTCTGGCTCTCCTCAATTAGTTGCCCCAATGAAAGCCTACTAAAAAAAATAAGCATGGACAGGCATTTCTGTAGGCTGAATGCTCATTAAGATGGTCTATATACTTGCAATATACATATATGCAATTTACATATTCTCAGTCAGAAGGCTCACCAGAGGGGACTACTTATATTTGCTTCAGAGTGGTATAAGAAAACACTGTCATTTTTGTAATGCACCTTTTGAAATGTGTTGTCAAAAAGAATAATTGTTTGGCAAACCTCCTGAAGAGATAATATTCTCAAAAATGTCACTTTTTGTGAGAGTTTAATGAAACTCTTGATGTTTGCCTTTATTGACCCAATTTAATCAAACTTTGTACTTCCCCCTTTTATTGATTAAATTTTCAATAGAAAACATTACAGCTGGTGAGCAATGGTTGTAATTTGGAAATTAATTCTTCCCAAGCTGCATAACTCAGAGGTGTCACTGCTATCCATACCGTCACTGTGCAGTGGGTATGATACTTGATCATATATAATGTTGTCAGAAACAACTTCAAAAAAACTTTGGTTGCTTTGTAAATGGGGAGGAGATTGTCAGGGCCCTGAGGGCACTAATGGGCTTTAACCAACCTGAGCAGCCTCATCTGGATCCCTCACCCCCTGCTTATCGCCCAGGTGCTCCAGTTGAGCTCAGGGCTTGGTCAGTGCTCTGCTGTGGGGTTCCTGTCTTCAGCCTGGTCTCCTGAGTTGCTGTTTGGGTTTCCTGGATTGACCTGAGATCTGGCTCATTCCCCTGCTGTGTCTGCTGAGCGCAGGACTGCTGCTGGCCCTGCTGTGTCAACTCCACTCAGGTACTGTGGGAACTGCGCCTGGCAAGTACACGGTCATCCTTGGGGTAGCCTCACTCCTGCTGCTCCCCAACAAAGGTGACCTGCTAGAAAAAGAGGTCTTCTAGGGTGGCTTGAAGGGTGTAAATAAATGGAAATGAGAAGGGAATAAGAGTCTTGTTCCTAATTGCATAGGTAGGATAACCAAAGAAGCTAAAAGGAAATAGAAAGAGCTAGAGATATTCAGCTGCTGGGGAAAAAGATAATGGGGAGAAGCAGCAACTGATAACCCAAGGGAGGAGCTTTCTAAAGACTGGGACGAGGCTCTCGGTAGCTAAGGCTTATCAAAATGGAGATGGAAAGAGGACTGGAAGTTCATGCTGAAACAATAGTAACTGTGTATTTCTGCACTGCAAAAGACTGTATGGGAACAGACCAGAGCATGATGTGTGTAAAGCCTAGAGAGGAGCACTAAAGTAATTCCCAGTAGGCTTACGGGGGACAAAATACAAGTCCTGGGATGAAGGATAATTATGGAGTAGGTACTGAGTCCAAACAAATCCTATCAACTTGAATTAGGGCACAGTGAGTGTGCTATGCATGGCTAGATACTGATCTGTATGAAGGTATTGAGCACTGATAATTACAGATGCAAGATGTAAAAAGAGAAAAAGGAGAAGATTAGAAGAAAAAATTGAGCACGGGGGAGCAGAGAAATAAAGTAAGAGAATAAAAACAATTTTATTTGAGAATAAAAAAAGAAACAGGCAGACATATAGTTAGTGCAGAGAGAAGGAAGTAATATAAATGCATTTACTTGTGTGACTCATTTGGCTCTTTCTTTGCTAGTAGATTATGCTTTAATTATGTCTTTGTGAATCAAATAGTGGTGAACTGTGTATATATGAAAAATGCCAGGTACCAGATAGAAGTACATGATTACCATAGTGTCCTACAGCCACACCTTTGTGTCTGCTTCCCATCATGGTATCTAGTACAACTAGAATGACTCTAGGGCTTTGTTTTGAGTGCTGGAGACCGAGTGATGAATTTTCCCTGCCAAAGCTCAGGTACTGCACTGGCAGCTCTGCCAAGCCAAATGTCTATGCCTGATTTCTCAACGTGTGTATTTGATACTACTGGATGTAAGGAGAAAGCTGTTCTATTTGCTGAAACATCAAGTTGAATGATTTATGGCAGACAAATAAAGATCTATATATGAGGGTTTCTAAGTAGGTGTCGTGGTTTAACCCCAGCCGGCAACTAAGCCCCACACAGCTGCTCGCTCACTCCTGCCGGTGGGATGGGGAGAGAATCAGAAGGGTGAAAGTGAGAAAACTCGTGGGTTGAGATAAAGACAGTTTAATAGGTAAAGCAAAAGCCACGCACGCAAGCAAAGCAAAACAAGGAATTCATTCACTGCTTCCCATCGGCAGGCAGGTGCTCAGCCATGTCCAGGAAAGCAGGGCTCCATCACGCGTAACGGTGACTTGGGAAGACAAACGCCATCACTCCGAATGTCCCCCCTTTCCTTCTTCTTCCCCCAGCTTTATATGCTGAGCATGACGCCATATGGTGTGGGATATCCCTTTGGTCAGTTGGGGTCAGCTGTCCCGGCTGTGTCCCCTCCCAACTGCTTGTGCACCCCCAGCCTGCTCGCTGGTGGGGGGTGGGGTGAGGAGCAGAAAAGGCCTTGACTCTGTGTCAGCACTGCTCAGCAGTAACGAAAACATCCCTGTGTTATCAACACTGTTTCCAGCACAAATCCAAACCATAGCCCCATATTTGCTACTGTGAAGAAAATTAACTCTATCCCAGCCAAAACCAGCACAGTAGGACTGGTGTCAAAGGAAAATATTGAGGGGAAAAAAAAAGATTGCAAGTTTCTAATTAATTTCATTTATTTATGCACACAAACCTTGAAATATTAATAGAGAATGCGTAAGTAATTGATGGGCTGCATATAATTTTTCATTATCTTAATGTTGAGATAGGTAAGAAAGTCCTTTGGCAAAAGGAACAGACACGTTACAACCTCAAAAAGGTTCTAAGCTAGGCCTGAAGCTGCCTAGCTGCTAGGAGTGGCCGAGCACCCCTTACACTGAGCAACCGTCACGGCCCACTGCTATGACTTTTATTGAGTTTTATGGGTCCTTTCCTAGTCTGGCCAACCTGGATATCAAATGGTGGGTCAGTTTTCCATCTCCTATTTAAGGCAATGAACTCGAAGGTATGTTTTCTAAGCAGCTTAACAGCTGAAATAGAATAAATCCATATCCAAATGGCAAATAGAAATTCATTAATATATGATATTAAAACTCTGATAGATTTTAATGCCTGACTCATGATTTTTTGAGTGCTGGGATTGCCAGCAGACACTTGTCTGCATTGTGAAACAGACTCTCAGGAGGGTGCAGGAGGTGGCATATGTTAGCAGAGTGGGTAGCAGTGTGTTGAGCATTGAACAAAAGGCTTCTTTTTTTTTTCTAAGTTAAGAATTTTTGCTTTTAGAAAAGGAAGAATAGGCAAATGGGAAAGTGTGAAAAGATTGAACTGCTAGGAATACTGTCTTAATTCTGCTTCTGTTTAATTTGGTTGAGTTCTGGAAGGGCAGTCAAGCTCAAGCCCACTATGCTGGATGTCCCCACTTTGCTTTCCTCAGGTTTTCTGAGGTCACTGGTGCTGAAGGTATCAAGACCCTCTGAACCATAAGCCTCCCATGTATGTTAATCTGCAAAAAAGTACCTGTGTTCCCATACTTACTGTGTTGGGTAAGACAGAGACAACTGCAAAAAACCAAGAGTTTCCTGGGATATATCTCTATGGACAGTAACAAACCAGTTCATGTTCTTCTGCCTTCTCTTTAGCTGTTTTTCATCGTTGGCCGTGCCCATCCTGGCATAGGTCAATTCATATGCCTACTTTCTTTATCCCAGATGTCCTTCCTGTTGGATGGGGTCCTAACGTCTGTTTTTCCAGCCGAAGGAGAGCAAGAAATCCCTTTAATTATCCTGCAGGCTACTGTCCCTGTTGACCTTTTCAGCTTCTGAACATTTAGCTCTCCTTATTCTCTGATGTTGGGTATTAATAATTAAAAGGCTGGGGAGAAGGGAACACAGGAAATTCTGTAGTTTTTATTTTAAATGCCACTGCTGATTTGATGATAATTTTAAGATTTGCATATCTTGTGGGCTTTGCGTTTGGTTTGTATTTTGTTTCTTAAGATATCCTATAAAAAGGACAACTAAGAGAGTGGACTGGTGGTCAGGAGGCTCACTTCTCTACCAGCACCACATCAGCCTTCCCATAGTCAATACCTCACTTACCCTGTTGATAAAACTGGCTAGTAGTTCTGTACCAAATCTTGACGTGAATGACCTTGAGGAGCTATAATATCAGAAGCTGTTTCTTCTTGATACTCTTGATAGTGGCTTATCTGAGGCCACAGATCTGCTGATGCTCGTCCTGATGGCAGTGCTGACAGTGGCTGCTAGTTTCCTTCCCCAACAGGTTGTGCCGGTAAAACTCTGAAGACAATTTGTTTAAAACATAGGGATTTATTATAGATTATTTCTCCAGTCAATGGAGTCAGACAAGCATTTCCTGAAGGCAATTCATCCCAGTTAATCCCTGACAGTGATTAGTTTGTTTAAGCTAAATGTATACTGATTTTTAAGCATTTAGAGTTGGTTGAGATTTGTGTCTGTTTGGAGCATTGGCTTGAAATTAAAATATCATGTTAAAATATTGACTCTCTCTTTCTCTCCGAATGCCTATGCTCTCATGGGTTTCTGAGTGGAGACTACAGCAAAACATGCAGCCAAAGATCAGACTCCAATATTTTGCAAGTCGTCTCCACAGTAGGAGGCTTATTTGGCCACTTCTGAACAGGGTGTCTCTTCTTTTGCTTCCTGCTTGACTCTTGTCAGAAATGAATTGACTGCAGTGGCTTCTTTCCTATTCCCTCACCTACAGAGTCACCTCATATATTTGAGAGCATCTCACTAAGCACGTGGCAAATATTAATGTCTGCCCTTTTGGGGTACACTTTGTTTTAACGTGGGTATCTGTGGAAAAATCACTGCTAATTCCATGGTAGCATTTCACATAACTCTGAGAATTTTCCTTTGCTTAGTTGTTTAGTGGTATTGCCCATCCAGAAGGTCATTTTGAGTCATTAAGATTTTTATATGTCCCTCTTGCCTATAAACTCTATCAAGAACCCTTCCAAATTCAAAGCTCCCATATGGGTTTTTATAGTCTAGGGATGTTGCCAAATTAGCCCTAAATCTGCACTGATTACTTAAAAGCTAACTATTTTGTAGTGTGGTTCACTTTTTCCTTGCTTAGGGGTTGGGGCTGTCTCCACAGCATGTTGCACCGTGGAGCTGAGAGGGAGGTCTGCTCATTCTTACTGCTTCTTTGGAGTACTCTGTACCCAATAGGAATATTTGCTTACCGTAGTGTTTAAAAGATGAAAATCCTGGCCCAGCATGGTTAATAATTTTGCTGTCCACTTCAGTGGGCTCAGGGTTGTACCCTTTTATTTCAAAAGATGTTAGGTTAGGTGCAAAGCTTTTTTTGGCAGCCTGGACTAGTTAGCAGATTTTAAAGAACCTCTTTTCCAGGCTGGGCTGACCTAGCAGGCACCTTTGCAATGCTGGGTAAATACAATTAACTGTTCGACTGGAAAATTATTTTAATAAGCAGCACGTTAGTAAAACCTGTGGTTTGCCCTCTGAATCCTGATTAATAAAAATAAATCTCCATTACCCTCTCACTTGGCCTTACCTTCCTGTTTCGTAGAAAAATATTTTTTTTTTGGTAGCAGCATTAAGGATTCAGCCCTTATTTGGAATAATTCTTGTGCAATTCAAATCTAATAGACTTGATGCAGAGCATTTTCTTTAGAATAAAAGCTATCTGCCTTTATTCAGCTTACACAATCCTTTCCTGAAAGAGCCCTTTATACAGCTCATGTCATGTCAGCAGTAATCATGGACTGAGCGGTTGTGCATGCAAATCAGTCAGCAGCTGCTGTTTAATTGGGCTGGAGGAGTCTTATAATGAATTTGCCACTAAGTGCAAAGGTAGATCGTATTTAATGCTCATGGTCTTTCAGAGTATTGTGTTGCTCATACCTTTGGGTGCTGGCAGCTGAAGGCAGATCTTCAGCCGGATCAGCTTGCTATCTTCACCCTACCCAGCTAGCACCCAGGCTGGCACCGTCTGCAGTGCTCCTGGCCCTTCCAACCCTGTGGGGCAGTTGTCAGTAGCCAGTAAAACTTCACACAGGTATCTTATGCTGGCAAATAAAAGGAGAGTTTTCCTATTTCTTCCTATTTCCCTGGTACTCAGACTTTCCCCGAAGTCATAGCATGGGATAGAAGCAAGCCAACTTATCACTGTAGCTGTGTCTCTCGCTGACATGTATACCTTCTCTTAACCCCAGTGTTTTGTATCACATCATTAAGGCAGTTGGGATGCTAATGCTGCTCTAGGTAGTTCTGGTTGGTTGTTTTGGGTTTTTTTCTCCCCCCTCCCCCCCAGTTTTCATGGAAGTTATGAGCACCAAGCATTTAGATATGAGGGGAAGCCGGTTAGAAATGCAGACTAAGGCAGCCAAGCTGACCCAGGAATCTGACCCGTTCCCTAAAGCAGATATTTGGGAAGGGTGGGGAGATGGAAGAAGTGACAGCTTTAATATGACAAGCTTCTGTTGTGATTGTAGATATAAATGTGGTTCCATGAGTGAATAAAAATCACCATTCCTACTGCATACTGTGCAGGCTCATGCCAGTGGGAAATCCATGGATTTCATTTTGCTTAAAGAGGCAAAGGATGCTAAAAAATGTTTTATAGCTGTATTTTTTCTAGCAATAATTTCTAAGCTGCTTGTGCGTGCTTCACGTTTTACTGGGAGTTTCTGTCATGTCCTCACAGCACAGGTTTACAGAAGAGGGAGAAGCTATAGTGATTCTCACAGAAAGTAAAAGAAGGGAAAAGAGAAGCTATGCATGGGGATGTTATACACTGCAAACTGAAAACTACCCCATTGCCTTCGTTCTCTTCTACCAGCCTCTTCTCAGACAAAACCTTTGCCTGTTACTTTTCATGATGATCAAAACTGTTCCAATATCTTTTTGCTATTGGATTCCAGCTATATTGTTTCTCTTATACAAGGTTGTAATGAAATAACCCTCTGGACTGGTAATTCTCGATGCCACAGTACAATAGCAGTGAATAACTGACAATAAATAAGGCTTTTAGGATCTCAGCTGGTTCTGTTTTGTTCCAGAAGAAAGGGATGGTGAGGAGAAGAGTGCGGGTGCCTTTTGCAGTTCAACTTAAGCATCACTCCAACCTCATTTAGCCGAGTTCTTAGTTTGTGTTAGGTGATGTCATTTCTTTGGCCATACCAGATTGCACAACAAGCAAAGCAGTGCTCTGGGCTGGTGCATCACATTTGATTTTTGAGATGTCTGGAGCCACTAAACACCTTCAGTAAGAGGAAGGTGTCCTGTTGTCTTGCAAGACAAATGAACAGGAAGCAGAAACTCTTTCAGAGGAGATAAATTGTTTGGGTTTGGGGTTTGGTTTTTTTTATGTGTATATTTAGAAGAAAATAATCTGAACGTATATGTGAATCTCCTTGCTCTGCTTCTCCTTTGGATCCTGTTCTTTCTTCTTGTGGAAGACTTTCTCAGTGACTGTTAGAGTGAAAATACTTCTTCAAACTTCAAAGAACAGTAATGAATCACAAAGACAAGATTTTACTATTGAAAAATAAACTAAGAGCAGTGCAGATGCCACCTGCATGGTGGCTGCTTTATGTTGCTGTCGGTGCTTACCCAGCAGTTGTTTTTTCATCTCCATTCCAAGATGTTGTGAAGAAATAAAGCACTGTTCATTCCCACAAACTGCTTTGGTTTTGCAGATTCCTCTCTTTACCCCTTATTTCACCCTTTCTGCCCCCTCCCTCCTCCCCCGCAGCCTTCATGCAGCCTGCCAATCCTTTGCTTAATCCCAGAGAACATATTTTTGGTACTGGCACAATAAAGAAAAAGAGACAAATTGATTTGCATTTCTTATCTGGGAGATTCACTTGCAAAATCTAGTACAATTTCACTGACGCAGAGGCAGGAGAGATGATCCTGTAAATCTTTATTAAGGCTGAGACGAAAGGGCGTGGGAGGATGGTCTGAGCTCACTACAGGAAATAATACTGTAGGTAGTTTTGTTTGTTGTCTCAATCCGTGTTTCACTGAAGTTTTCCTAGTTGGTTTGGAGATGCACTCACAGTGCCATTGTATGGCTACCCAGTCCTAGTTTATCCAGTTGCACGTAGCTCCTGTTTCCCTGTAGCTTGGCTGGAACCGAGGGGGAACAGTCACCTGGCAGATGGGGCGTACGTGTGTCCTACTATTCTAGTTACATCATCTTTATTTTTACATATATGCACATGCCGAGCCCAGCGATTCCGGTTGTTCCAGGGAGGTTAAAAGCTGATTTCAGCAAGTTGTGTGAGATGGATCCTCTTTGCCCTTCCCCTGCTGCCTCCCTGTGTGTGTAAGGGGCTTGGGAGGCAGAAGTAACCAGAGTAGATAAATCTCCTTATGGAAATGTCTCAAGTCTCCCCCTTCCTACAGCTGCCAGAGCAGCCCCGCTATTGCCTGTCTCTGGCAGTCATCCCATTCAGGTTTCCACTACATCAGGCTGCAAGCTGTGAGCAGTGACTTTCTTACCTGTCTTATGGCAACCTGCGCTATCCCACTGCTTAGTAGTGGGATAGATAGATAACATAGCAGTGCTTCTCTGATGTGCGAGAAGTAGAGGGATGAAAAGGCAGTCCTGATTGCCTGTTGGCAAAATTCCCTCTTGACTTTAAAATAAGTACTTGGTCAAAGCCCAGCAGCAGCGGTGACGTATGTCCCTTGTTGCAGCGCAAGGGCACGCTTCCAAGTGGGACACAGGGATTCTTTAAGCATAATTTTGAGCAAAAAGAAATTAAAACCTGGGAGGTGGAAAAAGAAAAGTGATAATTGGCTGGATGAGACAGTAACCTCCTTGATGCCTCTGCAGTCAGTGCTTAATGAGCCTCTCATAGCTGAACTACGCATGCAGTAGGCAGGAGGGTTGCCCACGCCTTGGATCACTGTGTTCTCTGTTCAGGTGCCTCCACCGCCTCTCCAGGCGTGTCTAGAAGCACAGAGTCTAAGGGAACGTGGGTCTTTGTGTACGTGGTCCTTGAAGTAAGCAGAAATTGCAGATCAGCTCCAGGAGCTGGTTAATCTTTTAGAGCTTGCATCTGCTCTGCTTGCTGCAGCAGTACAGCTGCCCTGCGCTCGCTGGGGTTGCACCGTTTTACATCAGTGTAAAGGAAGAAATGGACTCAAATATGTTATTTTCATTGTCTGATGCTCCTTTTGCCCCTCTCCTTCCATTCTGCCTGCCTCGGCATCTTCAGTGCTGCTTGCTTGAACTGTCAAATCGCAGGATAACAAAATCTTTGAGGCTGGAAGAGATCTTCAGACATTGTCTAGGGATGGCTGTGGCAGGTTGCTCAGGACAAGGTCCAGTCAGGCTTTGAGTATCTCCAAGGATGGAGACTC
The DNA here is from genome assembly GCF_000699105.1 of Pygoscelis adeliae. Taxonomy (NCBI): domain Eukaryota; kingdom Metazoa; phylum Chordata; class Aves; order Sphenisciformes; family Spheniscidae; genus Pygoscelis; species Pygoscelis adeliae. The sequence continues at coordinate 4,085,801 of NW_008824900.1, read as the reverse complement.
CACAACCTCTCTGGGCAACCTGTTCCAGTGTTTGATAACCTTCACAGTGGAAAGGTTTTTTCTTGTGTTTGAACAGAACCTCTTGTGTTTCAGTTTGTGCCTGTTGCTTCTTATCCTCTCACCGGGCACCACCAAGCAGAGTCTGGTTCAGTCATCTTTACACTCTCACATCAGCTCTTTATGCACATCACTATTATGAGACCCTCCTGACCCTTCTTTTCTCCAGGCTGAGTGGTCCCAGCTCTCTCAGACTTTCCTCATACGAGAGATGCTGTACTGCCTTAATTACCCTACTGGCCTTTTGCTGGACTCACTCCAGTATGTCCATGTCTCTCTTGTGCTGGGAAGCCCAGAAATGGGCCCAGCGCTCCAGATGTGCCTCACCAGTGCTAAGCAGAGAGGAAGGATCACTGAATGCCAGAGCGCTCACTCCAAAAATCGTTACCAGATGTGCGATTGGTTGTGATAGTTCTGTATTCAGGCCATGGAGCAGTTTAACTTCTATGAATTTTCTGATTTTACTTTCTACTATAGCTGCAAAGTAGTTTGCTATTTGGCCCTGCATCTGAGTAATCTTTTCTGAATGGCAAAGCAATGCATGCAAGTCAAGCCCCGCTGATGAGTCTGTGATGAGATGATTGGTGGTGCTGGCCTGGTACATGGGAAATTTTTTTTTTCTGGTTTTTCATCTTGGCATTGTTCCACCAACATAAAAGTCATGATGCCAAATGTAGACAAAAGACACTTTTAAAGTTTCGTTTTAAGGATTTCTAACTTGTTTTTTGTGACAGACCTATCTTTGAATTCTTACTAAGGCTAATGAATTGAAAAGAATAGTTTTCAGTTTATTTTAAAATGCTTGCATCATTCATGAAATACATGATGACCAATATTCTATAGTCTTTTTGTGAGTGGGCTGCTAGCCTGTGGTATTTAGAGACATTTGTGAATTGATACACTCAAGAAAAAGACTTCTTCATCAATTCTGCAATGTTCAGGTTTTTTTCATTGGAATAATCATTCTGTGAAATCTGTCGAGTAGCCATAACCCTGGTGATGTTATTTTCGTCACTTCTGTCCTTAGGTAGAGCTAGATTTTTATTATGATGGGAGACTAGAATATTCCAATAGGATTTCTGTGACTAAGGTGTTAATCATTGTGGAAAGGAGTTTTTGTTAAATATATCTCCACTGATTTTCTACGGGTAGAAGATGCTTTTTCTGCTTAGAAAACACAGGACATAAAGGTCACGTTCCTCTCCACTTCCTCTTCTAAGCCTCAGACCAGTTCAGGAAGGGATTCTCTATAGTAACTCTGTGTTTTAAATGTCATCATCCAGTATTTTATCTCCTTGTACCAAATGTAATAAATATATATACTTTATTTTAAATACTTCTGTAAAGGAGATAAATGCAGTGTGAAAAATCTAACCATGGCTCAGAAGACAAATCCATGAGGTGTAAGAATCCAGCAATGTGGAGACAACCACAGGATCTGACCTCATTTGTGCTGATCATACTTTCAATTTCAGCTCTGACAAATTGCTGGTGCATAACATGCTCCAGACTTTGGGAAAAGCCATTAAGGTGCTGATCCCAGAGATACTTCCTGAGTCATAAATCCCCTTTTCATTCTACTCTTGTTCCAGGCATAGCAGTGGCAAAGTCAGGCAACTTTTGCTTTTGTATTTAGCGTGCAGACTGGTATTTGCAGACCCATGTTTGACACCTGTGTGCCTAACCAGTTACGAAGTTTCTGTTGACTAGTATGGATTGGGTGCTCCATCAGCTACATCTTCCACATAACAAGCAAGTGAGATGCAAGGTGTCTTTCTGCCCCAACTAGTCCTTTCTTTGGATGTATGGACTCTAAGATTATCAACAAAGCATTTTTAAACAACTCCAGTAGCTGCTCCATGAGTTTTCCAAACTCCCTGGGAAGTACAATCTGTAAGCACAGTACCTTGACATCCTCATGAAAAAAATTACCTTGGAGTGACTGAGTGAAAGGTTAGAACTGATGAGTGTTTTAATCAATAATATATGAGTTGGATGAGCAGTATACTGTACTTTGCAGTGTGCAATAATACATTTTTATGCTCAACTTTTTAATCCTCAAAAAAACTACATCAAAAATTTCATGCTAGACTGCCTACGAGAATCAATAATAGAGAAAGGTTCCCTCTTCCCCTTAGTACAGTTTAAAGAAAAGCATAATGAATTTATTTACTAAATGATGCTACAAATCTATTATACATCTTCTGGAAATACTGAATGGAAAATATTGTTTAATATAGTAATATAGTTATGAATTTCCAAAACAGGAAATGCAAAGATTAAGGTTGTCATTGTAACACTTCAGTTAGTTATTGAAGAATAAAAACTAGGAAAACAGAGTTTACTTAAATCAAGCTGGGTCTGTTATTATTATTTGCTATTGGTATCATCATAGTATGTAAAAGCCTCAACAAAGGGGCCATGTTCCAATATACAGGGCAAATAATTGTCTCTGGTTTCCATTGGCTTTACAGCCATGGTGTCTTACAAATGTCTTGAGTTAGACTAGACTGCTTCTGTGAACGGAAGCCTGGCACTAGCTAGGAATCTATTTGCAAAATAACGTGTAAAATTTTCAGTAAAATTCACAAAAGTTTTAAACTTTGGTTTCTCTACTGAATCGCATAGCAAAGTTTGATACTACTGAAGTTTTTGTGCATTTATAGAGCATTTGCTATTATGCAAAAAGGAGGATCAAACTTTTCTTAATGCCAGCTGACCACATTTCTATTTCAGGCTTGAAGTCATTAATTCCTTCTTGCTGAATCACAAAGTGTATTGCTTTGTTAGCAGTACTTCAGATCCCCCTGGACATCTGCTACTGTTTTACTGCATCACCAATTATTTGTGATGTATTATTAATTTTATGTGACCTATACTTGCACCACTTCCATGACTGTGTAGTGGTAGCTCATTTAAACAAGAAGCAGGAGCTTCTGTAAAAAGTGGCTTTTCTTCTTCTGTGGCAAGTTGCCAGCTGTGTAATAAGAGGATTTTTATTCAAACTGTTATGAAAACACTGTCACGTGCATGTCCATACCTGGCAGACGCAGGCTACTGGACATGCTCACACACTTCTGGACAAGGACTGGGGAGAAGGTGGGAAATGTGCAAGAGAGACACCAAACTCAGTATTACCTGATTTTTGACTTCTAGAAAAGAAAGTACTGCCTTTGGTACTGAACAAAGATAGTTAGGAAGAGAACCAATTTTATTCTCCTAGGGGGGTGGTTATTCTTTTGAGCTAAGGTCTGTGAAAGTACAAAAAAATATTCCTGGTACAGCTGAGATAAGAGGGTATGGTAGGAATAGTGTGCTTACCTTGGTGGTTATCTCTTTTTTTTGTGTGTGTGTGCTATTTTGTAAGGTGTAGCATTCAGTGGGGACCTTTTGGCTCCATTAAAATCAGTAGCATATCACCAACACAGCTTGTAGTTACTAAAAATTCCCCTTGTGTGTGCTATCTATGTGTGATCGGATGAATGTGTTGAGAATGACCCTGCTGTCGTAACATAAAAAGATGTTTTCTGTATTAAACAACAACAGCAAAAAATTGGAAACGGGACAAGTGAATGCTGCCACTTTACTATTATCAAAACCCACAGAAACTATGATGCAAGGATCCCGCAGCAGTGTGTCTGACTGCAAATGTGAGTAGATGTTTTTGAGGTTTTGGTTGGGTCTTGGCCAGCTCTGGTGGAAACCTCCCTGTGGAGAACTGAAAAGCAGAATTCAACTTTTTCTTCACAACCATGACAGAAAGGTAAAAGCCAGTTTCTACCATGTTGGGATTGGTACCTTAAGATAAAGCTGTATTTCCTTATCACTGCTCACAGCTACCTCATTTCCCATGTACAATAATTTTTGCAAAACCCTATAAAACAGGCAACTAAAATACTAAGAAAACAAATGTAAGTGTTGCTGAAGGTAGGAAGTAAAAACAATTAAGAATTTCTCACAAGGTGATTTTCCTGTTTCTAAGTCTGCTTTATCGTTGTCTCTGAAACTCCATCGCAGGGAGGTAATGAAAATGTTGTTTTTTATGCTGTTTGTGTCTTTGAGAAAGCATCTTCTGGTCAGGACAGACCCATCCAGGACAGGCTTATGCTTAATATCTCGGATACCAACAGCAGTTAAATCCCAGGAACAGAGTTCAACCCCTCCCAGCTGCTGGGTGAGTTCATCTCAACCCTCTGCATCGCAGCCTACGCCTGTCCTGCCTTACTGGAGGTATCGCTCAGGTAGTCACTGCTGTGCCACTTAGGAGTGAAACCCTTGGTTTCCTTTATGTCACTGGAGAGACAAACACCCCCGCAGCATGACTCAGCCTCCAGTGTGCTAATTTTCTGGAGGTGTCTGTCTATCTGCATTTACTATTGAGGGAGTGCAGAATGACTATTCTCCTAAATTAGGTATTCTGCTCAGATGTTTCAAGCTGGAAGAGTGAATCTGCATTTAAGTCCTGAGCATCCTTATAAAGGCTAGACTGAACTTCTTGCCATCGTTATCCAACTTAGTTAAAGTCAGCCTTAGTGTGCCTGCATGTCAGGTCTGATTCCAGCTTGGAAAATGCAAGCACTAACAACTGCATGTCCGCGTGGATGTGGCTGGACACAGGTAGCGGTGACAGCCATAAAAGAGTGTAAAGTTGAGAATAGGTGTGTATTCTGTTGAAGCTGGGGCAGGGAGGCAAAAATCTGACACCCTTGCATAGGTAAATCTGGTAAGTCCCAAGAATGAGATTCTCTCGCATGATTACTTTAAGCAGTCTATTACATATGTGTTATTTCTGTTTGGTAATTAAAATTTTGAACTTGTGTGGTGCTGAGCGTAAACCTGTACTCCCTGAAATCAACGGAAGTTAAAGTCAGCTGCACCTTGCAAGACCAAGACCTTTATGAGGTGCAAGGAATTAGCAGTGTTTCTTTCCAAAAGTGATAAACTTTGCTATGTGGGTGTTTGCTCATGGTGCATGCAAGACTTTCTCCTCCTCTCAGAACGGAGGAGGTAATTAATTACCAATATCATCATCTTTAAAAAAAAAAAGACAAAAATCTTTGATGCGTGTCATTCTATAGCCAGAGGGAGGTAAAACATGTCTTTAAATATTGTAATACATACAATCCTCCTAATCCTGAAGGTTAACCAAATAAACTGGATGCTTTTGTCACTCTTGGTTTTTGTACCAATTGTAAAGTCTGTAGAAAGAGTAACTCAGTTTGTCAGACTGGATGGAAACTTGTAAGATCCCTTGCTGCTTTGCAGAGAGCATTGCATGGGTGATATCTAAAGCATTACTTACTTGTAAGTAATGGCAAACCTCTCCCTTTAGTCCCTCTGTTTTCTTCTTTCCCCATCACAAGTTGTTTTCCTGACCACACTCGTTATTTGTATTCATTTTTTATCTTCTTAAAAATGCTGACCAAGGAGCTTTCTGTTGATTGATGTATCTCTCAAGTGACTCCCCACAGTGATTATCATGGAATTAATCATTTGACTCCACCAGCAGAAAGACCCCTGTGTTGACTTTCAGCAGATGCATGTCATCATTATTATTGCATGCCAACAAATTTATTTGGGGCTGAATGATAGCAGTGCATGTCATCTAGAAGAGCTAGTTTGCAGTGGAGTTGCTTTTGTTTGTTTGCTATAGTGTTGGTTAAAATTCCTCTCAGCAGTACTATTGCTTGATTGCTGGGTGCTGCAAATTCAGGAGAATTAGAGCTGTTTGAGTGTAGTGGATAGACTGTGGTGATTCAGCAGATATTCTGCCTTTGTTCTTTTTGCAGCACCCCCACATGAAAACCTACTTTTCCTACTTTGCCCATGGAGAGACAACCTATTTTATTTCTTTTAACCACCTCCAAATGACGTCTCCTGAGACCTCTTGGGGGGAGGGGAGGGAAAGACCTATTGTGAGTTATAACCCGCTCCCTCTCTGACATATTTTATGAAATCAAGGATTGATAAAGTCAGATGACTTCACCTGCTTCTGCCTTACTTTTCAATCCTAGCTTTATATCCTCTAAATGAATGGGGGGAGGAAAGGTTGAATAATGTTGCTTAAGTACTTGGGGAAGTAGAAATATGGCATCGCTAGATCCAGAAACTTTCTGCTGTGTTTTAGATGTGCATGCTGAGCCTCGAGCTCCAAGGAGAGCGATGGTTTTGAGTTCTGCTTCCATCAACACTGTGTTACCTTAGGGAGGGATAGGTGCGTAGTCCCACGTCAGCTTCTAACTTGGAGTAGGATTTGCCAGTCAACTTAAGCCGGTCTAAATACATACTACTGTGGAAGGGGATGGTCTGGTACAGCTCTGCACTGGCCGTTACTCCTGTCCCATCATCCGTGTTGCTTTAGTGACTGGATTATTCTGAAATGGGTCAGGGCAGCTCAATGATCTGGCTGAAAATAAACCTGTGCTTTGGGTTCGTTTTCAGTGGTCACCCCCATGCAAGGGAAGAGGTGATGCTCTGCAGGTTCCTCCTGTGTGGTAGAGGGAGGGCAGGCCTGCCCATTCAGCAGCACTGTGGCCTTAAATCTGCTAAGACCGTGTGAGAAATCATGAATTTAGGTGTCTGCAGTGGGA
>NW_008824900.1:4075152-4079132 GCF_000699105.1 Pygoscelis adeliae | reverse complement strand
CCAGTAGGCACAAGGATTCCTTTCAAAGCTTTTCCAATGTAACTATCTTCAGCAGCAATCTATTAATAGTCCGCTAATTTAGAGAAGTACCAGTAGCAATTAACATTGTGTAGTGACACCCATTCAAGGGTGGAAATGCTTATTCCTGCAGTGATTATGTTATTGCATAGCGCAGCTTCTGCTGGTATATGTTTGTTCGTGCAGCACTGGACATAACCAGGAGCTGTGAAATCTCTATCAAGTGAGGAGTTTTGTTAAAGCATTGGAGTTCCTTTTTTTTTTTTTTTTTAATTATTTGCTTGTCAGTTGTTCCACAGTAAAGCTGCATGGGGAAGGAGGCTGGGCTGCTATATAGCACAGGAAAGCTGCCCTCTGCTCCTCCCCAGGGAATCAGGGATGTTGGGCAGCAGGGCTCCGTCGGGAAGCCCTTTGGGAGACCCCCCTGCAGACCCAGGGTCCTGGAGCTGCACAGAGACGATGTCATGACGCTCTGTGTGCTGCTCTCACAGGTACTGACCCATTTCAAATACACCCTGATCCTCCTCCCAGTCCCACTTGCTTGTGTTATAGTTGGTGAAGTTGCACGAGTACGGAGACCTCGGAGCTGACTGGCAGGCCAGATCCAGATTACAGTGCTCTGTGGACTTTGCAGGCCAGATTAAAGTACTTGGAAGGATCAGTCTGGCTCATGGGCTATACTTTTGACATTCTTGTTGAAGAAAAGTATTAAGAGTTGTAAGAAGGACTAATGTAGGCTTATATTTTACAATTTGGTGCTGTGACTGTTTTTTTTTGAAAGAAGAATTTGAAATAGTTATACTATTTTTGTCTGTTGTTTTTTTCATTGCAGCAAATGCCTGTTATGTCTCCTGCATTGAAAAGCAAACCCCATTCTCCCCATTACAACCATTCAATTAAGTCTCATCTCCTCTGCTCCTATTTTCCAAGCAACTTAACAAGATGAGACAAATCCTTCAAATTGCACTTATATTATAAATGCTGCCGATGAGTCTTGAGCAGGCAGGAAAACTAATGGGACAATCTCAATTTAAAGAAAGCTGGTTAACAGCAAACACATTTCAGTTTATAAATGAATGATGGCAGGTAAAGGCTTGTGTCTGCATAATATAGTTCTCACCTGTAAAATATTTTCCATCTAGAGATCTCAATGTACCTTGCAAAGAAATGTGAGTAATGTTCTACTTCTGTGGCAGAAGGAAAGTGAAGGACAAGCCTGAAGTAACTTCCCAAAGACATGCTGCCATCAGTGGGAGAGTTCTGTGGCTAGGTGTCGGATTTGTTTGTGTTGGGCATCTTCCATCTTAACCACCACTGGTGAATCAGTCTTGAACAGGTTTATGAAATATTATGTCCCCTTTGCAGTAAGGAGGTGTTATTGGCCTCACTGTGCACGAGGTACAATGAGAGACTTCAGCAGAGCGTAGGTATGAAAGAAAGCCCCATGGAAAGCTTATTCTCCAGTGTCATGTGAAACTGGACTTCTTTCTCAGGATGGAAATGTGAGATGTGCTTGGGAGCAGTGACTGGCCTGGGAGAGAGAGGTGCATCCCTCCTGCCTAAGTACCACTGCAGTCCAGGTAATGTCTCCTTCCCTCTGCAGGCATGGTCTGAGCAGATCTAACGTGCTGCCCAGGAGGCCTGACTTAAGCTCTTAAGAATGGGAGCTGTGGCAGAGCTACAATACCCACTATGACTTAAATACCCTGTTTTGGCCCATTTGCAGAAACTCTGCTTGTTCACTGCCTGCTCTCAGGACTGACTGCATCAAGTGTGGTCAGTTCCATGAGAGTTCCCATTGCTTTGGAGTTTTATTATTACTCTTGAGAAATAGATTTCTAGATTAATTATTCAAGGAAGACTACTGATGACAAATCCCATGCAGGTTCTGATGAGAGCTTTCACGTTTTATACAGTGTAGTATAGGAACATAACAGAAACCACTGTACCCTGGTGTTCCCTATCAAAATAGTTTTTTGAGGGTACAACAGATGCAAGGCGCAGTTTGCTGGTCTGCACCTATTGAAATCTCAGTGCTTCAGCATGTAACATGTGTGGATGGACACACATGCTCCCTTAAGTTCAGTTTCAGGCAACTTGCTAGAAGGTGGGAGATGAATCTGACACCTGAAGTTGGCTTTGCTGGTTCTAACATTTTTCCCTACTGAACATCTCACTTGCTTCTGTTCATTTTAGTGGGAAGTTTGATGGAGGATGTGAAAGCAAGCAGTGGACTTTAGTCATTTGTCGAAGGAAAAGATAGGGATAAATGTCACCCATGCCAACATCAGGCACCCGATGATTCTCTCCATTACATCCCTCATTTGAAGGCACCTTTCTTTACCTCCTCTTTCTCTATTTTCTATCTGAAGATTATGGTTTCTTGGGGAAAGATTTTTTTTTTCCTTAATTTTTTTTTTTAATGCCTTGAAATATTTAAATGGCTTGGAGCACTCTCCAGCTGGTTAATAAGCAAACATGTACATCCAGCTGGTCAGTGTATATATGTAGCTTGGAATGACCTATAGGAAATGCAGCACTTGCCTGGCTGGTAGTTAGGGGATGTGCTAAGCATATGACAGTATTGTTGCTAGGGGAAGAACATGAGACAACTGCAAATATTAGAGGACATCATATCAGAAGGAACTGGAATAAATGTGGTACAAAAATGGCAAAATAAACTGATAGAGGGTAAAACCTGTAGGAAATGTAAGTTTATTAACTCTGCTGTTCTTTCACACAGCAGCGGAAAAAGTTTAGAACTGACCTCAATGTTTTTGATAGAAGAAAAGAAAAACCCCACCAAAAAAATGAACCAAAAAACCCCAGGCTGCAGTTTGAGAGTTAGCTGTACCACCTGCAGGTCATTTTGGTTTTTTTTTGTATTAACTCTTCCTTAACTTTTTATATGTAAATGTATACAGATATTTTGGGCAGATTTTGTAGGTTGGGTCAAGCAAGCTGAATAGCATAGGCAATGAGGATAAAATAGTATAAAAAGGATGTTGTCTTGATATTTGCATCATCATCTTATATGAAACTTGGCATTCTGCTGGATTTCATCTTTGTGTCCGTTGCTTCAGTCATCAAATTGCTGCATTTTTAAAAACTAACTTTTGGGGAGAATGTGGATATTTAAATTTAACATTAGAGGTCATTTAACAATATTTCTGAGACTTCAGCTATTTACTTTTCTGCTCTTAAACTTTCCAAGTTTTCACTTCTTGTCCTACACTTTGTGGATGCTAAAATTTCACATGGCTTTCAAAATGGACTAGACAGCTCCCTGCTAATTTTTCTTCCTTTAAACACATCATTTCTGGTTCAAGGAGGCTTAGCTGCAGGCTGCTGGACTCTGGATGGGTATCCAGGGGTTGTATCCCACGTGTTTTCTCTGTTGTACTCTTCCCTGGGCCATCAGTGTTGGTTGCTGGCACTGGCCACTACCAGTTTTATCTGTACCAGTCTCTGATGAAACCCTTCCAGGTCACGTTTAAATCACTCATCAAAAATAAAAGGGAAAACCCCAAACTGATCAAGAAATTGTTAGCTTTCTCCCCCACACCTTTCTGCCTCCCCCTGCTCTGTGTTTGGAGGTATTTCCCATTCTTCAAGCTGGCTCCCAAATCCCAGAGATGTTTCTGGGAGCTAGAGAAGAGGGACTATCTGGTCTGATAGTGCCTCCGTTAAAGTCGATGGGAAGTCTCTGATTTCAGTGTAGTTTGGATCAGGCCATAGTGCCCAGTCACTTTAAATTTGCAAACTTTGTTTGCTTATGTACTTTAAACCAAATACCCACTTCGCTGGAAGGAGATTGAGCTTTGAAAAATAAGATAGAGTAGTCCATAGAAAAATGCTTATTGAAGCATGGCATTGCTGACGGGTTCAGAATTTGTTTTCCAAGTTTTAATTTGATAGAGCTGGGATTGAAACTGCTCAAATTGCCAAACGCTTAAAGAAGA